>NC_090266.1:1104554199-1104851699 GCF_040414725.1 Anabrus simplex | reverse complement strand
ATCTGACCATCTCCAGAAGACGTATCCTTGCCGGACTGTGATGTAATGTTCCTTCAATGGACAGCTTTCAATGACTTTATATTTGGCATACTTAGAGTAAACACGAATACAAACTCGTACTTTGTAAAATGAAACTAAAAAGCACGTATACGCCTCTATGTCCACCTCTGTGGTTTAGTGGTTAATGTGATTAGCTGCCACCCCTGGAAGCCCGGGTTCGATTCCCGGATCCGCCACAAATTTTTTTGAAAAGTGGCACGAGGATTGGAAGGGGTTCAACTCAGCATCAGGTGTTCAACTCAGTAGAGGAGGGTTCGATTCACACCTCAGCCAACCTCGAAATGGTTTTCCCCATTTCTCTCCAGGCAAATGCCGGAATGGTAGCCTACCTAACTCGAGGCCATGGCCGCTTCTTTCCCCCTTTCTTGCCTCTCCCTTACAATCTTCCCACCTGCCATAAGGTCCGTGTTCAGCATAGCAGGTGAGGCCACCTGGACGAGGTACTGGTCCTCCTTTCCAGTTGTATCTCCGAGCAAATGTCTCACACTGAAGGACACTGCTCTTGAGGAGGCACAGGTGGGATCCCTCGCTGAATCGGAGGTAAAACCAACCCTTGAGGGTAAATCGATTAAATAATAATAATAATAATAATAATAATAATAATAATAATAATAATAATATCCCTATGGACTTCAACACCTTGCTAACATGTGAATTTGTACCCACTGCAGTGATAATACATCCCACTCTCATCGCAAGCCCTTCCAGATAAGAAGTAATGTCTCACCGCTTAATAGGTATGTGTATTTCTATAGAGTAAAGTTGTAAAAGGTTAGTTTATTTAATAGTTTTCAAACTGAGTGCCGAACCTTTTATTTGAGTGTCATCGCTTATTGAAAAGTCGGGTGATTTTTGAGATATGTTCATTACCCAACGTATATGCATAAAATGAGTAAATAATAACGCAGAAGAAAGAAAAATGATTTTTAAAAACTTACCGCATCGAATTGCTGAAAATGACAACATAATGAGACAAAATTGAGAAAAAACCTAAAAGTCAAATATGATAAAAATTACGAAAACTTAATAAATATACATCTCTGTATTCAGAGGGTCATGATCGAAGTTTGTTTTGCTAGTTGCTTTATGTCGCACCGACACAGATAGGTCTTACGGCGACGATGGGACATGGAAGGCCTGGGAATGGGAAGTAAGCGGCCGTGGCCTTAATTAAGGTAAAACCCCAGCATTTACCTGGTGTGAAAATGGGAAACCACGGAAAACCATCTTCAGGGCTGCCGACAGTGGGGTCGAACCCACTATCTCCCGCAAGGCCAGCTCGCCTGGTGGTCATGATCTAAATTTACGTGTAAGTTAGTAGGTGTATGATGCACCAGCTTAAAGACGATGCGTCATCAAACTTCGGGCCCTGATATTGATAAATTACAACATATAGAATGTACAATATGACAATAATATTAATAATAATAATAATAATAATAATAATAATAATAATAATAATAATAATAATGAGGAAAATAGTAAGTGATAATAAAGCAAGAAATTATAATATAAACCTAAGAGAACAAATTATTTTCAATATCTTAAAACATATCGTCATTCACTCATTTATACTTCAATCATCATACAAGTCAGCTGGTTGCACTCAGCAAGTGGTTTCGGCAATCCGTCTTAAAATTATTACGAGTACGCAAGTATCTAAAGTTGGCAGGAAGGGTATTCCATAACCTAGTGACAGCTACTACGAAGAAGTGGTTGTAATCAGTGTAGCGAATTAGATATATTGTTACAGGGGAGTCAGATCGTGTAATCTGGTTGTGACAGGAGGGGAGATAACGATATTAAAGTTTGAATTTAGAGGATGAGCAGTCTGCCACAGATAGCAGCAACACTATCTCGGATATATCTGATTGTAGAACCGAGTGTTCCTCCCACACAGTTATATCAGTCACCACTCATTATAGAACCAACACTTCAAAATTATGGTATTTTATGGTGTGATGAAAAGGAATTTTAGAAACCTGGCATGTACAGCGTGCGACTATTAACTTCCCTCAAGTGAAAACAACTATTTATTTTGCCATTAATATCATTATGAATCACTACATGTATGAATAGCTATTATTTAACAATAACCCATTTTATGAATACATATATCTGAACTGAACGTAGGTCTAATCCTTTGTATGAAAATATCACAATAACGTGATACGTGGCCAAATAATTTGCATATGAGAAAAATCGGAGTTGCCAGAAAAACATGAAGTGTATTCTTGTTCACGCATTGCATTAGTGATTTTAATGGTTCCACAGCCTTACTTGCTGCTTTCACACATTCTAATGCAAGAATAGCACCACTGACATTCTTTGTGATAAAAACCTATTTTACACGTATTTTGCATTAAATTCACGACAATGAAAAATACAGTACAATTGAAATCAGGTGTTTGTTAAAATAAACTCAATAATTATATCCTTGTTAAATGGAAGTTCTCGACTTCATCTCTGACAACTGTACAGGAGGACAAAATGCACAGTAATAACATTGACAAAAGTGCTGGGAATCACATAGCACTTTTAATCGTTACATTACTTAAAACTGAACAGATAAATAGAACATTTTCGTAGTTATAATGAATTCAGTCCATGTAGGTAGAATAGGCATGATGCAGTTTTTACACTAATAGGCAAATTGTGGTATTTTTGTGAACCATAAGCGGAGTATTCTGGTATATAGTGCTATCACCTAAATTATGGTACGCATACCGTAATAGTGGTACGGTTGGAATCACAGCTCCCTCATTAGCAACAAAGTTTACCAATAAAACATTCCATTATATAAATTATACACATAATTTAACGCCACTATAATGGTTAACCCAACCTCAGAACGACGCAGAAGAGATTGTGGTGATCTACTCGATAATTTTATAGTTACACTTTGTTAGCCATAGTACACTGTCGGGAGAGAGAGGTCAAAATACATACACTTAGTATTACAGTATTACACGCCTCGCTATAAACAGTCAACAGTGATAATATATGAATTTTGTGTCCTACCTTTCAGTGCTTCGTGAGAGTGATGAATACTTGTCAATTTGTCAATGATTGCAACAATAATGACGTATTGACTCTAGTATTGCATATTTTTCATTGCTAAGAGATTTAAATACCAAATAACCATACACTATTTTGGACGTATCGAACCTTGATAGTTAAAATCGAGTTCATTTTGTTCACATCAAGTTTCATCAGTGGCACAATCTGACGAAGATTTTTTCCCTGCTGAGCAATCTAGTAAACTTATAACATGCTTTCCTGATCACTAGGAGCTGGGATTTAATGAATATCGATGTGTGAAATATGTACATAAAAATGTAGTCAATATCAGTAAAATATGCAATTGAATATGTAATATACATAAAATATGTAACAGTATTAATGCACTATATTTACAACAATGTATTACATTTGTTATGAATCACGAGACAATACATTTTTTAAATTCCTCCATATTTTATTACAAAGTCATAATTGTTTCTTTAAATTATTTTTATAGTCTACTGTTTTCCATACATTACTAAAAAGAATTAATATAGAATCTGCCTTTAAACACATATTATGTAACACAAGTAGGACGCTACCTTTTTTTTTGTCGTGATGCACATTGTATCACCAACTAGGCCCAATCCTCTATGTTTTCCCATTGTGATGTTTTGGTACCGAACCGATAAAATTCTCGTATAGGCTGAGAAGGACCGTTCAATACCGCAGGAAGTTACCCTTCTTTATTCAAAAGAATACAACTATCTGAGAGAAATATCTTCCATAGACTCCTCTTGTTTGCCACTAATGATCTTGCAAACAGATAGAAAACTTGGATTTATTTTCATGGCTGCTAAGAGTTTGTTATAAACTCTGACCAATGAAGGTAGCTAGCCATTCCAGATTCTGAGAAAGGATTAGAGCTTCCGTATGCCATTGAGGCAATCAGGCCCACCGTATTTCACAAACAAACGGTTAGAAATCCCAATTTTAAAGGAATTTTGAAACCAAGTTTAGCATTTGATATATTGATATCTCTATGAGATGAAATTCGTCATTAATGTTACTACAGTCTGACAATTAAACGAGCTGTCACAATATTTGTTTTTTGTTGAACAACACTGATTTACAAAGGGTAAATATTTACTGTTTTTAATGTAGCTTTTATTCTGATTTCGGATCTGAAAACCGTTTTGCTCCACCATGTCAGGTTTCGAAGATGTTGACAAAGATTTATTTTTCATGGAACAGCGTTCACCGAAAATCGTTTTCATTGTTTTTTGTTACTTTTCATACGAAGCCGAATAGTTTCATTTGCTTCTGCTTATTGTCAGTGATAGTGGACATTATGGCATCCAGAAGTTGCATAAATTCACCAGATCTCTTTTGCTACGTGTGCGGCTATGTAACAAACAAATCCAATATGTGCCATGTGGTGCATTTGTACTAATCTTAGCTAAATCCTTGTAGCAATAGTGCTCTTTTTTTTTTTGCTATTTTGCTTTACGTCGCACCGACACAGATAGGTCTTATGGCGACGGTGGGACAGGGAAGGGCTAGGAGTGATAAGGAAGTGGCCGTGGCCTTAATTAAGGTACAGCCCCAGAATTTGTTTGGTGTGAAAATGAGAAACCATGGAAAACCATCTTCAGGACTGCCGACAGTGGGGTTCAAACCCAATATCTCCCGAATACTGGATACTGCCCGCACTTAAGTGACTGCAGCTATAGAGCTCGGTAACAAACAATGTATCAAGGAAAACAACTCACAGACTGTGAGATTGTTGAACATATCTGAATTATTGATGTCCTATATCTGAGGAACGATGGGTGGTAGAGACAAATGGTTTGCATACTTTGAATCAACATGTTCCAGTTCTCTTAGAAGGCTCAATGGATAGCAAGACATACGTCGAAAGTAATGTTTTGTTGATGCGTAATCAGCTAGATATACACAAATATGATACATTCTTCACATAATATGAGAAAAATAAGTAATATTACTAAGTAAATATAAAAGTATGTAAAATGAAACACAGATATAACCGTATCAGAACCACAATTCGCCGACATATTTTATTTCCAGGTGTCTACAAAAAGGCTAAACTAATAGAACGAATCACACAAAAATGCGGGCGCTACTGATCACTGTCCATAAAATTTACGTTGACATTATTTAATCTCCGCGGTCTATCTAGCCGAGATGGTAAAGGCGTGCACAGTTTATCCAGAAGGACGTGGGTGCGATTCCCTGGCAGGAAGTCGACACATTTAAGAAACGAGATTTCTACTTCTGGAGAGGCACATCACTCAATCTATAGAAATCTTCACGTTAGGCTATACAATAAAAGGCAAACATCGTCTCCCTATTCCCTTTTCCGTAATGGCTCATCAGTGCTGCCAACTTAACTAGTTATATATTGAAACTGTCAGACATAACCATCAACAAACTAACCTCAATATATCAATAATGGAGGTTCAATTACCCAAGTAAATGGCAATAAACGATCAATCAACATATTCATATTTAAATCGTGTTTCAAGCTTAATGAGGAATTAAAAGAATACATACAATCTCTCTCACCCTCACTCAATTTTATGTTATATCTTTCTGCTCTTTATTTTTGATGTAGCCTACGCATTACTATAACCGTGTTCTTCGGCGTTTGCCTTGTGTAAATAATTCAGCCCCCATCCTGAAATTTGCTATTGTTTGTCGGACTGAAGAGAAACCACGCTGTAATAACGCACACAAGCAAATAGGTTTTTTAACGTTATTTTGTTCGGGGCGCGACCCATGTGGATCTTTTGCCCCTACTGGCATCATTTTGCATGAACCTGCATGTTATTGAAATAGCGGTAGTGTGCAATGTTGTGTGTGAGGAAAGAAACATTAAGGACGTCACAAATGCCCAGTCCCCAGGTCAGGGATATTAATCATTTACAATTAAAACCCCCTGACCCGGCCGGGAATCGAACCCGGGGCCGCCGGGTGAAAGGCGGACCCCGTTGCCCCCTACATCGCGGGGCCGGACTGACCACACTTTACTAAGTATGTAAATAGCAATACTATATATCCATCTCGCTTTCTTCAAACCCACTGACCCTTTCGTCACTCACATTTTAAACTAATTCAAGACATGTTTGCAATGATACATTTACATTCCCAGAACTAACACTTCCAAACCTTCATTAATAAAATGTGCAGTGGCAGCTGTATTCCTGTATTGCTAGATGATCAGGGATCTACAGTTAAACATACACTAGAACCCGACATTATAATATACAACAATGGCGGACGAGTGTCACACATTGTTCATATGGTGCCGGAATGAAAGATGATGAACTACGGTAGTTCTCCTTTCTTTCTTTCTTTCTTTCTTTCTTTCTTTCTTTCTTTCTTTCTTTCTTTCTTTCTTAATCTGCTTACCCTGCAGGGTTGGTTTTTCCCTCGGACACAGCGAGGGATCTCACCTCTACCGCCTCAAGGGCAGTGTCCTGGAGCATGAGATATTGGGTCGGGGATACAACTGGGGAGAATGACCAGTACCTCGCCCAGGCAGCCTCACCTGCTATGCTGAACAGGGCCTTGCGGGGGGGATGAGAAGATTGGAAGGGATAGACAAGGAAGAGGGAAGGAAGCGGCCGTGGCCTTAAGTTTGGTTCCATTCCGACATTTGCCTGGAGGAGATGTGGGAAACCACGGAAAACCACTTCTAGGATAGCTGAGGTGGGGATCGAACCCACCTCTACTCAGTTTAGCTCCCGAGGCTGAGTGGACCCCGTTCCAACCCTCATACCACGTTTCAAATTTTGTGGCAGAGCCGGGAATCGAACCCGGGCTTCCGGCGGTGGCAGCTAATCACACTAACCACCAGTTATCCTACAACATAAAATGTAAGGAGAGTTTAATCCATATATATAAAACTAGCAAGATACCCGTGCTTCGCTAGGGTATTATAATGAAATTTATAATTGAATGCTTAACGTTTTATATCTAATCCGGCGAAATTCGCGATGTCACTCGTTTTCTGAGAGAATCCGCCAAAATTCGTGATCTGACTCGTTTTCTGAGAGATTACGGCAAAGTTCAACCCATTTTTCAATGTTTCCTTCCCGGGCTATGTCAAGGTATACCACCCGGTCAGTTGGGTCCCTAAATCTTTGGCATCTTTTTCTATAAGCATTTTTAATATGAAACAAATCCTTGAGGAGATCCGGCGTGGTGTCGTCTTGGGTACCTTGGCGGTACTGAACCCGCAGCTTGACTGCAATCGTAGTCATTATCCGGCTAGGACACGTTTCCAGCGCGGTCCGCAAATTTTGACGACGGTCCAGAGTATTATTATTATTATTATTATTATTATTATTATTATTATTATTATTATTATTATTATTGATGATCTGGACCCCACAGCAAGATGAAAGACCGCTACTTGGCGGAAAAATACATCTGCTGCCATTGTCATTGCTGACAATCTGACCAGCACCATCGTCGCACGTAGGCAAGTGCGCGAGATTTCTGGCGACACGAATTTTATACCGTACTTACGTGCATTATTGACCTTATTATAGAGGTGAACAACTGCACAGTCAATGTCATTCCTATCGTTTATTTCAAATGTGTTTTAATTTTTATTTATATGCCTGGAGAACCTACTGTAATCTAACTTTATGTTCTCCAAAGGAAAAGATGGCTCCAAAGGAAAGACTAAAAATGATCAGTTTATGATCAGAAGAAGTACATTATGAACAGTAAATTCAATTGGTCTCAACTCCTTTTTCACCACACCGACGTTAAGTTGATTTACCCCCCCCCCCCACAAGTTACCTTCATTTCTGAGATATAAGTATCGTTATAAAAAGAATTCACGTTTTTCACTTCCTTTCACACTCCTCCCCATTTAACTGAATTTTCCAGCAAAAAATACTTATTTCTTTAATAGTAGAGGATCTTCTGAATACCAATTATCACGACTCTAACATATTCAATTTTTGAGATATGTGTCCTTATAAAAGGAATTAAACTCCTTTTGACCAGCGCCCCCCAAGATGATTTCCCCCCAAAACGCTTCTTCTTGGTTTTTAAACGAGATCCAAAAACCAATTTTCACGTTTACAACAACTTTCGTTTTTATTGGATGTAAGAATCCTCATACAATTAATTCAATTAATTTTTCAATTCCTTCACCCCCCCCCCCCTTTCATTAGATTTTCCGAGAATACGTGTTTCTCTAATTTTAAAGCAGATTCCAAATACCAACTTTCACGTCTGCAAAATCTTTCGTTTATGAGATAATAGTATCCTCACACAAATAATTCAACTAATTTTTCAATTTCCCCCCGCCGCCTTTACGTGGATATCCGAAAACAAAAAATACGTATTTCTTTACGTCTGTAACATCTTCAGTTTTTGAGATATCAGTATCCTATTAAAATAATTCAACCCCATTTTCAGTCACTTTTACCCGTCCACCCAAGTGGGTTTTCAGAAAAAAAAATACATGTTTCTTCATTTTATTACAGATAAAAGACTATTTTTCACTTCGGTAACATGTTAAGTTTTTGAGATATACTGTAGAAATGCTCACTTTAAAATTTCACCCCGTTTTAAATTCCCCTTAAGAGGGGTTTCCAGAAACCAATCACCTATGTTTCTTTACATTTACAGGAGATTCCAAATACCAAATTTTACGTCTGTAACATATTACGTTTCTGAGATATACTGTAGATATTGTCTTTCTAAAATTCACACCAATTTGTCACTTCTGTTTAACCCCAATTAATTGAATTTTCCCAAAACAAAAAATACACGTTTCTTTATTTTCAAAGGAGATACCAAATGGCAATTTTCAGCTCAGTAATATATTCTGTTTCTGAGATATACGTATCCTCATTAAAGGCATTCAACCTTTTTTCACCCTTTTCACACTTCCTATTGGGATTTTAAGAAAACAAAAAATACGTGTTTCTTTATTTTAAAAGGAGATTGTAAATACCAATTTTTACATCTGTAAACATTTAAAGTTTTGAGATATAAAGACAGTCATTTTAAAATTCACCCCCCTTTTCACCCCCCATTAATTGGATTATCCAAAAAAATTACTTGTTTCTTTATTTTTAAAGGAGGTCCCAAAGACAAATTTTCATGTCTGTAATATCTTCAGTTTCTGAGATATAAGTATCCTCATTAAAGGTGTTCAACCACTTTTTCACCCTTTTCGCCCCTCCTATTGGGATTTTCCGAAAACAAAAAATACGTGTTTGTTTATTTTTAGAGGAGATTTTAAATACCAACTTTTACATTTGTAATCATTTAAATTTTTGAGATATAAATACTCTCATTTTAAAAATTCACCCCCCCTTTTCACCCCTCAATTAATTGGATTTTTCAAAAACACAAAAATACGCGTTTGTTTATATTTAAAAGAGATCCCAAATACAAATTTTCAGGTCTGTAATATCTTCAGTTTCTGAGATATAAGTATCCTCATTAAAGGCATTCAGCCCCTTTTTCGCCCCTCCTATTGGGATTTTCCGAAAACAAAATATATGTTTCTTTATTTTTAGAGGATATTGTAAGTACCACGCTTTACATCTGTAACCTTTTATAGTTTTGAGATATAGATACACTCATTTCAAAAATTCATCCCCCTTTTCACCCCTTAGCGACGGAACATCAAAAAATCCTCCCTTAGCGATCACCTACATTGTAATATAGATGTATCCTCAAAATTTCATTTCTTTATATCCAGTAGTTTTGGCTCGGCGATGATGCGTCAGTCAGTCAGTCAGTCAGTCAGTCAGTCAGTCAGTCAGTCAGTCAGTCAGTCAGTCAGTCAGTCAGTCAGTCAGAACAAGTTATTTTATATATATAGGATATAAATAAAAATTTAAACACATTTGAAATAAACGATAGGAATTATATTGACTGTGCAATTGTTCACATCTATAATACGGTCAATAATGCACGGAAGTATATCATTCGCATCGCCAGAAATCCCGCGCAATTGCCTACGCGCGACAATGGTGCTGGTCACATTGTCAGTAATGACAATGGCAGCAGATGTAATTTACTGCCAAGAAGCGGTCTTGCATCTTGCTGTGGTGTCCAGAACATAAATAATAATAATAATAATAATAATAATAATAATAATAATAATAATAAAAATAATAACCTAAATTCAACTAATATCAACTAATATCCGTTTACCATTCATTTTCTATTGTACTGATAAAAACAATGATAGCTGTAGCTGTTTCACTGCCTCACAGGTTACAGTTGATGACGAAGAATCAGGAGAGATAGGTACACAAGATGGCACACGCGATGGCTTTTCAGGACCTGATATTTGAGTACTATAAACACTCTCAGAACTATATGCACTGGTAGAATTTTGAGCTTTTAAAAACTATCTTCTATTCTTCCTGTTTCTCTTCTACTTCTTCTTCTTCTTCTTATTGTGTGAGTTCTTTTGATGCGTTTCTTCGAAAGAATAACCCTTTCCCTGTAGCTGAGTTTTTATCCACCCAAATCTTATCAGACCAATTTAGTTACACGGTCCATGACATTTGAAGAGACCATCTAATGCAATGAACTTCAAACAACTAAGGACATCTATAACCGACCAACAAGTAACAGCAGGAATGCCGGTACTGCCTGTAAGCTGTTACAAAATAATCACTCGCGCCTGCGTAGGAGTGCGCGTTTAAGTGAGCTGTAGTGATTCCTTATCGAGCCTAGTATCCGTTAGCCAATCAGAAACTCCCTTTCCTTAGTTTCACTGAGACAGTTACTTTTGTATTAAAGTCTCCGTTGGAATACGATATTTCTGGAACAGCTTACTGTGTGGAACAGGATGCGTTATCATGTTACGATATTTAACTTATATCTCTATCCACCGCGAGAGATGGTATGACTCCTCGAGCACGGCTGGAGAACCCAGCAACTGGCAGTAGTGGATGCCGTATTTCTGTGTTAGCTTCTTGGAAAGTGATAGATGTGCAATATAGTGCAGAAGTTGCTGAAATGATGAAGTATGAGTAATTGCATGAAGGGCATGGCCAACGCCTTTAGCTGCTCTGGAAGATGATATTCATGGAGTCAGTGGTGCTATAATCGCACTTTATGGCCCAGTGACGCAAGCAAAAACAAAATATCTCACCATTCAGCTTGTCTAGTATGTCTCATGCTAGCACTGATCCAAGCTTATGGGGATTTTTCCATAATCGCATTACTTTTCGTGCTTTTTTCTGAGGATCTAGCCAGCCTCCGTGCTGAGTTTGGCGTTTTGAAAGCGAGTCCGATTCTTAATATCTTATGATAGGATAGGATGTGTAGTGTCGGTTCCTAGGCCAAAAATATTGTTCTTAATCTCCCGCCGATTTTCTCACACTCTGCTTGCGTCGCGGGTGTGAACTGAGTCGCACATGCGAACTTGACCCTCCTTCACGGCCAAATGCTCTCTCTGACGCCAATCCTGTGTGGAGGAATGCATTCACTACTGCGCGTTTCTAGTAGAGGTGTGTGCTGAGGTAAATTCTGAGGCAAAAACATAGTCCCCGAATCCGAGGAATTAATCAAATGCGATTCAAATGCTTGACTTGGTCAGAAATCAAATCCAGGACCTTCTGAACCGAAGTCCACGACACCGACCATTCAGCCAAGGTGCCGGACTTCCTAGGTCCCAATACTATATTTAAATATGGTACATGTTCAAATGAACTTTGGTTTAACTACGTGTGACACAGAGTTAATAATGGGTGGTTCGATTCCCGGCAAGGACAATTTTCATTGTTCTAAGGTTCAAATTTACCTGAAGTTTTCCATAACCACTTGAAGAAACTACCTCCATCCTAGTATTTGATAAGTAAAATTACAATGTTTATTACATACACTGCAATAAGCCAAGTTTCACATATACAGCACTTATCTAATAATTTATCAGTGCGTAAATGGTACAACAGCGGGAAACGACATTTGATTCCTTTTATAAATAGCTAATTTGACAATGAAACAGGTTCTCATTTGTGTGAGAAATCTATGCTTATAATGTCTATGCAAAGAAAGGAAACATCCACTAGTTATGAGAAGGAAGAATGTAACCTACGTACTTCTCAAGTGGTAGCATTTTGGAATGAAATATAGAGCACGAGGCCGTGGTTTAAAACGTCAGTAATAGAGTAGGCGATTGAGCAAGTAGATTACTGTTCTTCATTCCACGTGATGTAAGCATTTAGGTCAATATTCCATTAGGATGTGTGTGTCTACGATGGCGAAGGAGTATCCAAGTCCTGAGCGGAATATTAATTCAGCGTGGAGGAATTAATTATACGTGAACAGAGTGAGAATCGGCGCAGACAGTAGTCTTCTCTCTCAAAGGTTTTCTTGAATTAAAAAAAATGTTTTCTTACACCACAACAAATATCATTTAACTCTGTGCAGAAAAATATAATAACCACCTTTCCTCATAAAATGGCCGCGCGGTTTAGGTCGCGTAGCTATCAGCTTGCATTTGGGTGATAGTGAGGTCGAACCCCAATGCTGGCAGCCCTGAAGATGGTTTTCCATGGTTTCCCATTTTCGCGAAAGCTAAATGCCGGGGATGTATCTTAATTAAGGTCATGGTCGCTTCATTCCCACTCCTAGACATTTCCTATCCCATCGTCGCCATAAGACCTACCTGTATCGGCGTGAAGTAAAGTAGATTATAACACAAAAAAGAAACGTATCGTTAGTGTATCCAAATTAAATTATTCTATTCCGAATCTCAGTGACCATGGACGACTGCCCTTGGTGCATGGTGATTCTGCACTCGTTCGAGACAAATGTTTCGATCGTAACTCATTTCAAGTCAATGGATACCTGTTTCAATATGAGCAAAATCCAACCGGTGATCCATAGAGCCCATTAGGGAGAGACTATACTGAAACTTATATTTTGTGTAATTTCACACCATTTATTACGAAATTCTAGGAATTGATCAACATGGATCTAATTAGTAAACTATTAGTGTAATAACTAAATATAATAAACATTTCTGAAATGATGGTGCTTTATAAACCTAATTTGGTCTATTTTCAAAATATCCCACTTGTAACAATATTTGATATATTATTTTTAAACTTAACTATGCAGGTTATAGATGTTAATGGAATAAGGTGTAGTAGTATTTATGGTTTCAGTGCAATCCTTACATTTTAATAACATGCTAATTATTATATGGTACTGTATCATAAAATAATTTATGGTTTTCATACTTTAACAAGTCCGGCTCCATGCCTAAATGGTTAGCATGCTGGCCTTTGGTTCAAGAGGTCCCGTATTCGATTCCTGGGCGTAAGAAGGTAGTGATGCCATTCCAACACCACAAAGTTAGCGTCTGTTGTAAATCCAGTTCTCAGTGATGTGCAAATTCATCTGACTCGGAGGGCTGGGTGTTTGTTTTCAGCATTAGAATTCATCGCAGGAGGGCCCC
Organism: Anabrus simplex; assembly: GCF_040414725.1. Classification (NCBI taxonomy): domain Eukaryota; kingdom Metazoa; phylum Arthropoda; class Insecta; order Orthoptera; family Tettigoniidae; genus Anabrus; species Anabrus simplex. The sequence goes on along the minus strand of NC_090266.1, from coordinate 1,104,838,156 downwards.
ATCCTCACAGACTCGCAAGTCGCCTAATGGACGTCAACTCGAAAGACCTGCACCAGTCTTCTACGGAAGCCACACGCCATTATTATTATTATTACTATTATTATTATTATTATTAATATTATTATCATTATTATTATTACTATGATTATTATTACTATTATTATTATTATTATTATTATTATTATTATTATTATTATTATTATTATTATTATTATTATTATTATTTAACACAAATATTTCTAAAAGTTATCAACTGTTAATAAAATGAATACTACGTATTATTTGAATGCTCATGTGTGTAAAATTTGAAGGCAATCTATTTAAAACTATTGCACAGAGAATATCTGAATTCCTGAAAAAGTTACTGCACTTTCGAGTAACTCACATTGAAAGAAGTTCCTGAATTAACATTAATTTCTTATTCAGAATTAAAATTATTGTACTTCGGTATATTGTTTCATCGTTTCTCATTACATGAAGGTGCACGTTCACTTCGTTCGCTTTTTATGCACTTTTCCATTCACCAGCAATATGACTGGACGGCGTTTTAATTAAATTATATACTTAATCGAATTATAACTATGAAAACTGAAAACTACACGTGTGATTTTGAAGTCTTCACGGGACCTATAAAATGGCTTCATATGAAACAACTTATCCCATCGTGTGCTCCTCAGTTTAAAGTACCTACTGGCACTATAGTGTCATGTTCGATTTTTCAAGCCATTTTTGGGCCAATATTTTAGTAGGACCCCCCAGTAACATCCTTGGGTTTAAACATACAACTGCTTTTCTGACAGTTGGACTGGAGATTAAATTGAAGTGCTACGCGTTGAAGTGTGGCACTTGCTCAGTTGTACAACTCCTCGGCTGACTTCATGTCAGAGTGAACCTTGTATCAAACCTCAGATCGGTTGTTAAAATTCTTAGATTGGCTGGAAATCTGAACCTGAACGACGGCGTAAAGATGTAGTTATATAAGGACACTTTCGAGTTTGGACCACGGTATAGACACGGTTTCTCCATTTGTTAACGTTCGGCCACTCCTTTTTATTTGAACGTTCTTCTCACTCTTAACAAGTATCAGAATTACATTATAATATCTATTAAAAACTGTTATTGAAATTATTAAATCCCCATTTAATAATTACCGTACCGTAACAACGTCTTAATTAAATGGCCTTTTTAACAAAAATGAAATAAGGTTAAAAATATTAATTTGTGAAAAAATCATTCCTTAATCACTAAACCTAACCTAACCTAACCTAACCTAGGTTTGAGTACGGACTCCATACCCATTTTAAAACTTACTTTACCGGGCGAGTTGGCCGTGCGCGTAGAGGCGCGCGGCTGTGAGCTTACATCCGGGAGATAGTAGGTTCGAATCCCACTATCGGAAGCCCTGAAGATGGTTTTCCGTAGTTTCCCATTTTCACACCAGGCAAACGCTGGGGCTGTATTTTAATTCAGGCCACGGCCGCTTCCTTCCAACTCCTAGGCCTTTCCTATCCCATCGTCGCCATAATACCTATCTGTGTCGGTGCGACGTAAAGCCCCTAGCAAAAAAAAGAAAAAACTTCCTTTAACTGTATATTTTAACTGATTTCCATCCGTTGTGACTACCGGGGAAAGTTCCATGAGGACAATTCGACCCTCACTTGGAGCTGACCATGGGCCCCACACAACCGTCCTGTCACTAACTGTCGGCCCAACTCAACATACTCGGTGATATCATTCTCACACCATGGGGTTGGCATATTTTCTAAATCTCAAGTTCAGATAGTTACACTTTTATACTGTATCACAGCACCTACAATAACACTTGTTATCAGACCTGTCTCGTAGACCATACGAAACGGAAATTACGATCGAGCTGCCACTGGCTCCGAAATGAGTCGGTGAAGCAGCGTAAAAATACATGCACTGCGCTGATGACGACGTGGTCTCCGACATCTGGACACGCTAGATGGCAGCATGCAATGTGTAATTCTTTATAAGGAACATTTTAGATGTGACACTCATTCAAAAATATTACCGCAGCCCGTCCAGTAACGCTGCCTTGAAATGCTATTGAATTATGACATAATGAGCTACCCTTGTTTATAAATCCATAAGACACACAAACTTGCGAGAGTTAGGTGGGCCGTATAACCTTGATATACGGTTTATTCTTCAGTCAAAATCCCAGGACCTCAGTAAAAATAAACTTGTTCAATCATCATGTTTCAATAAATAAATAAATAAATAAATAAATAAATAAATAAATAAATAAATAAATAAATAAATAAATAAATAAATAAATAAATAAATAAATAAATAAATAAATAAATAAATTTTGAGACAACCTGTCAACGGATTTCCATTGTTGATGCCTAAAATTAAAACCTCGAGTTTCGATTTCAGTTCCTAAATATTATTAAAAACTCAATGACTGGTTTGTATGTACCCAGTTAAATCTTCTTTTAATATTCACTTCAAAGGATGGGAGAATCGCGTGATCGTCAGATGCTTGGCAGGTTCAAATCAGCTGAAGTACGCAACATACGCAGAGTTCATTCTAAAATTACACTGATATTAACTTGAGGTTTTAAAGGTAGTGTGAGAAGAACAGATGCCCCCTTCACTGCTGCTGTTCATTTTTCGTGCCGGATAACTCCACGTAAGGACAAAATAGGCACTTTGATTGGTTGAAGTAAGATATGTAATGTGCTCCATTGATTAAACCACGTTTCTCAGATTTTAAAAAGATCGAGTCCACAAACTTTAATATCAAACGTGGTGAGGACTGCTTGAAGTACATGAAGAAGTCTTTCATGGTTTAAGGAATATTTCCGAAATAATTGAAATAAGGTACGTCATTCTAGCAGGTGATAGGAGATAACTATTCTAAGAAACCTAAGTAAAGCAATTGTCAGCTATCTTGAAATTTAAAATAAAATATTAAAAGGTCAATGGTTTCAGTAACTCTTCAGGCAATAGTGGCAAACCAAGTCTGCTGTAGCTTAAGAATGTACGTGCGTGGCTCGGTCATAGAGGGAATGTTATTGCGTAACCCAAGCACGAGAATAACAATTTGTTTACAAGACGAGCACCGCTATTCTCGTGGTTCCTGTTGTTGATGCAGCCTCACATGAATGATTAAGATGTTTCGGCAGTGAGTACAGTGTAGCCTACGTAGTAAGTCAAGAAGTAATCGATTGATTGACTGCTTGTTGTTGTTGTTGTTGTTTTAAATTTCGATAATTTGCCCCGGTGTGGAAGTCCCTGAAGTAAAGCGTAAAAATCCCTGATCATTTGAATATCTTCGGTTAGGAAAACGTTCCCGATACATTTGTCCTGCCCTTACTCTATTACATCTTGTCTAACCACAAATTAAAATCATATCACACATTTCATGCTTTGAAGCCATTTCGCCTGCACACAGAGTTCGTCTGCAGGTTGCAGTGCATTGACCCTGCCTGAGACATACTGGCTTGCATTGCTCAGCCTTGGGTGGGAGAGTGACCTGGGGAAGTCACGGCTGCGTTGACATTCTGTTTTTGCCCTGCCTGAGACATACTGACTTGCATTGTTCAGCATTGGGTGGGAGAGTGACGTGGGGAAGTCACAGCTGCGTTGACATTCTGTTTATTGCCCTGCCTGAGACATACTGACTTGCATTGTTCAGCCTTGGGTGGGAGAGTGACCTGGTGAAGTCACAGCTGCGTTGACATTCCGTTTATCAGAGGAGAGTATGTAGTACCTATTGACTTCTCAAAAACATTGACCGACGTTTTGTGATTTACTTTCTCCAATACTAATTACGTTGTGGGTAACTTTTTGAAGATGTTTGCTTAGAACACCATTTTACCATCACCAGTTCAAATGATTTATCGTATTTCCATTACACCCTGTAAATCTCCATTCAATCAACTGGAGATCATATATTGTTCTCTTACACGTGATGTTGGTTGGCACAGGAAACGAACAGCAACATTGGAAGGGAGGGGGGGAGGGAAATTCTTCTCCTCACCAGAGAACGTCGGTCTGACTTAAAAGTGAAATATACGGGTATTAGATAACGAAACTATTGAGCAAGGCCAAGATGTGGATATATATAAAGATCATATTGTACGGAGAAATACACTATTACAGAACGACGCAACCGCCTATCTGGATTTTATGAAGAACTAATCTTCATAAACTGGTTCCTTACTCCATTAAAATATGTTAAACAGTCTGAACAAATTGGGCGTAGTGCCCCAACAGGCATCAGGCCACCAGTGTCAGATTAATTTGCATAAAGCATTTAAACACAACACAAAATTATTGTTACAATGAGACAATACAAATGTTATGCGAAACAGATAGTTGAGGTCAACTGCTGAATCTTCTCCTTTATCATTACCATACAACATATATTCTCATAAATTATAATAACCCCTTAGCTAAAAAGTAATTGGTTTGGTGAGCACAATAACCTTATTTATTTTTACACTCCTACAAGCTGCAAGGAAGAAATGATTTTATGCGCTGATGAAGTACCTGTATGAAAATTAAAAATGTAATATGGATTTTGTATATTTCTTTACCTGTGTCATATATGCTGTAGCAAAAAGATAACTCTGAATATTTCGTGTGTGCTATTAGTACCACAGAGTTCAAATTCAGTGTCCTAATTAAATGCAAACCAATGCGTAACTACGCTCGAGCTAATTCACATTTCGTTTCCAATATCAAATATGCGGTACATGAGTTGGCTTGTTTGTTACAAAATTAATGTTTCATGCCTGCTAGAATTAAATTCATGCAGTAGCACATGTTTGCAGGAAGCTTTATTGTTTTCCTATACACTTGTTGTGTGAAGCTTGCAGACGTGACTTTTACTTCGTCTACATATCTATCCGCAGTGTTCTCTCACTTTGTGGATATTAAGGAAACTCTTCTGGGTTCGGAAAATTTCACGTACTTGTCAGATGAGCTACATCTCTCTGTTAACCCAAGTACCTTAATATCTAGGTCTTCAAAATAAAAAGATATGGCCATTGTTGACATATATTAAGGCATCCCAGCTAGAATAATTTCAGACCATCATCTCTCGTATTTAAGTACTTGAAGCTGGTGTTCAAACTTGAACGCTACAGGTGAACGTCTCACAAGTTATGCTACCTAGTCGAACAATCGGAGGTTCAAAGCCCCTCCTCCCATTTCTATAACTTTCTTTCCCGTCTGTCATCATGTGGCCAGTATATTGAAAAAGAAAATCTGCATCCTGTTTTCCAGTCATTTGACCGAGTCAGGAATAGAATGAATGAAGCCTCCATCTAGCAGCGAGGATAGGAATTATGCGGGCTGCCGAAGGCTGTCGTACTCCTCTGGGGCAATGATTAATGACTGGAAGATGAAGTGAAATGATAGTGGAGAGTGTTGCTGGAATGAAAGATGACAGAGAAAACAGGAGTACTTGGAGAAAAGCCTGTCCCGCCTTCGCTTTGTCCAGCAAAAATCTCATATGTAGTGACCGGGATTTGAACCACGGAATATGGTGGTGAGAGGCCGGTGCGCTGTTGCCTGAGTCACGGAGGCTCAGGCCAATCTATCATTAGACCCATTTGTCAAAAAAGTACGGACCATGAACGAATCGCACGTATACAACGAAGGTTGCTACACAGTATCGTCATAGGCTGATATGTGCTCCATTTGCGTTTAAAGCTGATTGCATGCGCGGAAGTGCTGCAAGTCCATCACTCATTCATTCACGCAGGACACCAAAGAACCCCTTAGTAGCAGTGCGAGCAGTGTGAACCAGAGAGCAAAGTTTAATGAACATGCAAAATGCCCCAACATCCCATTCTACAAGCCTTTGACCAGCTAAAAGAGTTCGAATGAGGCCGCATATTCGGAATAAGAGGGGCAGGTTGAACGTTTCGGGGCACTCTAGCCACTTGAACCGTTCTGACTACACTGTGAGTCGGTGTTAGACGCAGTGGGAAGGTTAGGGGTACACAGTTGCGTCGAGAAGACTTAGATCAACTCCAGTGGACTACCAGCAGGGATGATCGTTTCATCGTGCGACAGACTGTAAGCACCCCACGGGCGTCGCTGAGCACCATCACACCTGCAGAGGAGGATGTATCGTTGTCGCGGCGTCCCTTAAGACGTTTACCTTTATGATCTGAGCATCGTCGAGTACGTTTGAACTTCTTCCAGGAATGTGCAGCATGATAGCTTGCGGATTGGCGACGAGTGGTGTTCTGCGATGAATCATGTTCATGACTAGAGCAGGCAGCCGCCCAATGGGATTATGGAGACGACTGACCTGCGCAGTGATTCGTATTCCATTCTAGAGAGCCCCCACCCCGGCAAAGGGTGCCATGGTATGGGGTGCTATATCCCAAGATTATCTCTTCCAGCTGGTGGTGATTGAAGTTACCCTCACGGCGCAGCGATGCGTCAAGGAAATTGAGACCATACGTGTTTCCATTTCTAGTGCAGCTCGACAACCCCATTTTCCAGCAGGATAATGCCAATTCTCATACAGCACTGGTATCTCCCTGCTTTCCGGACGTCAACATTCTTCCTTGGCCAGCAGGGTCTCCAGACCTCTCGCCCATCGAAAATGTTTTGGATCAGACTGGATGGCTCCTTCGGCCAGTTCAAACTACGAGAAATTTGATAAGGCTCAGTTGCGCTAGCTGTGGCAAGATTTTCCTCAGCAGAAAATCAAACAGCTATACGCCTCCATGCCCGATCGTATCACTGCCTGTCTCCGTGCTACTGTACGAGCTGTCCAACACCGTACTAAGTGCATGCTGCAAGTGTTTGCAGCCCTGCAGTAAATCTATAGTATGGTATAATATTTTGATGTGTTTTTTTGTACTGCCATGCCCATCGCACACACTTTTTCTTTGTGAGTGAGTGTATATTATATCTAAGTGAGTATCAACATATATGTATCAGGACTTGATAAAAATCCCCTCATGATGGTTTAGTAAGTTTTTTCTAGGTCTGAAACTTAGGAGAGCAGACTGTCTACGAATAGCGCCAGTTTTGATTCTCAGTTTAGCCTGAATACATTCACTTCACGTGTGTTTACATCGGGGTTTATTCGATATAGTCAGGACAGTCGAGAAACTACTGTACTTATTCAGCGCAGAAATCCACGTCATGAATTAGATTCTGCGACATCCATTGTAGTTCCTGCCCCGAAGAACGTAACCTAGGTCCTACAAAGAGTTATTGAGCCACAGAGTTGTGTGTTTATTACCAGAAGCTTGAATTCCGTTATACTTCCTAGACTGATTACAATTTTCTTGGTCATTCGTCACCGCTATTACTTCCTGCCACTGTTCTTGTCTTGACCGGACAACCTGAGATTTATCGACGGGACTGCTCACCTGGAAACCAATCGCAACGCTGAAAAAATGATGCGGAGATTTATGGTTACCAGAACACTTCACCCGTAAAATGCACTCTCTTAATTTTTGTTCTACTAGGAAATAGTTTCCATTGACGAGGTCTTTCAAAAACCATTATGAATTTTTTACAATCCGATTTACGTCCCACCGACACAGATAGGTCTTATGGTGATGATGCGATAGAAAAGGGCTAGGAGTTGGAAGGAAGTGACTGTGACCTTAACTAAGGTACAGCTCAAGCATTTAACTGAAAAACCACGGAACACCACCTTCAGGGCTGCTGACAGTGGGGTTTAAACCCACTATCTCCCGAATGCACGCTGATAAGCTACGTGACCAAAACCGCACAGCTATTCGCTCGGTCATTACAATTAAGATTCTAAAGTAAAATACTAAATATCAAATTCAAAATTTCACGTAATGAATTTTATAACATATCAAGCCACAAAGAAGATGGGATTTCAAAAGTACGTAGTTCAAATATTCGATAGGCCCTAACTTTTAATTTTAAATATTACTCCCCACTCTTCCGCTGTCTCTGAAAATTAATAATAATAATAATAATAATAATAATAATAATAATAATAATAATAATAATAATAATAACGCCCATTAAGAATCAATCACTGCTGTAGCACTACATGATTTCGATTATTTTTAGTAATATGCATATGAGTTTTACCGCTGGAAACCGTGGTTCAAATCCCGCTCCCTCCATGTGAGATTTGTGCTGAACAAAGAGGAGGAAAAGCAGGGTTTTCTCCGAGTACTCCAGATTTCCCTGTCATCTTCCATTTCAGCAAAACTCTCCATTAACATTTCATTTCATCTGTCAGTCATTTATCATTGCCCCAGAGGAGTGCGGCAGGCTTCGACAGCCGGCACATTTCCTATCCTTGTCGCTAGATGGGGCTTCATTCATTCCATTCCTGACCCGTTCAGATGACCGGAAACAGGCTGTGGATGTTCATTTGCATATGAGTTTTACGACAGGATCATTGCTGGTGTTAACTTGTATTATAAAGTGGGACATATTTGTTTGTCCCCTGGTTTCTATATGTTTCTGTAGGTGTAAGTTGCATTCAGAAGTTTATAGATTTGAACCACATCGTCGATTCAAGGCTTTTCATTTTCACACCTACGAAATGACAAGGCTGTATCTTATTTAAAACAAAGGCTACAATCTGCATAATCCAACCCCATCGAGACCTACCTGCGTTAGAGCGATTTTTTTTCTATTTGTTTTACGTAGCACCGACACAGATAGGTCTTATGGCGACGCTGGGACAGGAAATGCCTAGGAATGGTAAGGAAGCGGCCATGGCCTTAATTAACATAAAGTCAATTGTAAAAAAGAATATATCATTACACACAGCACAGAGGTTTTCAATAACTTAAAAAGTTGGCGTACATGGCACATAAAACAAAAATGGATCTGATTCATGTAACTATAATCCAATCGCACTAGTTCATACTAAAAAAATTCGAAAATAATTCCTGTTCAAGAGTTTTTTTCTTGCTTGAATCTTGACCACGCAAATATTAGGTGGCACGTCACCTTACCTCGGTACATTCTCGAATCTACCTTGGCACAGTGTTCACAACGTCGTGAACCCTTTAGTGATATTATTTGCTTCATTTCTTTGTGATATCTGAAGCCATTTCTTCTAGGTTTCAGTTAATTATAAATGTTAGGTTCTTCAACGCCGGCCCCGTGGTGTAGGGGTAGCGTGTTTGCCTCTTACTCGGAGGCCCCGGGTTCGATTGCTGGCCAGGACAGAGATTTTTATCTGGATCTGAGTGCTGGTTCGAAGTCCACTCAGCCTACGTGATTAGAAGTGAGGAGAGATAGCGGCCCCGGTCTAGAAAACTAAGAATAACGGCCGAGAGGATGCGTCGTGCTGACCACACGACACCTCGTAATCTGCAGGCCTTCGGCTGAGCAGCGGTCGCTTGGTAGGCCAAGGCCCTTCAAGGGCTGTTGTGCCATGGCGCTTCTTTTAGGTTCTTCAGTCTGCCGAAACTAATTATGAATAAATAAATTTGTAAACTACCTGAAAACGAAAACATATGGTAAAACAATTATGTCTGAAAAAGAAACAACTCAATTAAAGTAGAATATCATGGTTCAAAATGTATCAGCCGCTTCTCGAATCACACTCAAGTATATTTAGAAATGTATAAACATTTGTTTCTATTCAAACCCTTAAACCCTTGAATTTTGGAACTGTTTTTCATGAAGTCCTCACTGAACTCCACCCTTCAAAGACAGTGCAGGTGATGTCATCAACACCACCTTTTCTGAAACAATTAAATATCCGAACCACATCCTTGCGATTAACTAACACACATCGAGTAAATATCCTTGTCGACAACCTTTCTTGGCGTAAAGTGATTAAGAGGACACGATTAAATGTCGGCGTTGTCTTCTATATCATTTTGGACTTCCACCACATAACCCTAATGCTTCTTTACTTGGGTTATAACTTTCACTGAACTGCTGCCTTTCTTCTGTGTTCTGTATATAGGTAGGTATACATATACAGATATGGTTATAATCATAAAACCAACTTAAGTTTCAGGTTTTCTGTCTGCACCATGAACATTTTATAAAGTAACGCACCGCAACTGTGACCAGGAGTAATCCAAAACATCTTTGGATGAGTGTATTCGCACTTAGCAAAGTAATAGATACTTTACGACTTGAAATAAGTTTCTGGTATTGTTCTTGAGTTAGAGCAAAAATATTAACAGTCTGTATAGCCGTTGTCAGTTTCAGTGTTCAAATCTCGAACATAAAAGCAGTGTAACTCCTGTACCTAGCCGAGACGGGATTAAATCCCTGGGCATTCATTTGACATTTTAGAGTGCTTAAATACGAGAGTTCCATGTCAGAAGATTTATTGGCACGTTTGAGAACCTCTTGTCAAGGAAGAAACGCCAGCGTCTCTTCAATATCACCCGTAATTGAAGACACGTTTAAAGCATTATTATTCTGGTACTAGTTCTTATTCTTACCGCGCATGGTGAGTGAAATTTTCGGCTGAGAACGCTATCGAAATTTCTCGAATTATGATAAGTTTTTCTAATGTGCTGTTGAACACATAGTGCTAAATGTATTTCTCTTTTCTTTACAGGCTTACTTAACGGATAAGCCATGTAAAAATACAAAATCCTAAAATCAAATAAATTATCATATATTTTTCTTAATCTAAAAAGATGACTGTGTCAATGACGAATCTGAATACATTACAATTTATTTCTGCCTGTCTTTCTTTCTTTCTTTGCTTCTTATCAGACCGGCCGACTAACTGAAGAGAGACAAGAAAAGAAAACCGAAGGGACCTTCCAATATAATAAACGAGTTGATCAGATAGTCAAAAGATAGACGAAGTGATGGAATATTCTGCTAAACGTGTAATCAGCCATCCTGTGGGCCGACCTATCACCCGATCAGTCAACTGAGAAGAAGAGAGATCTACTAACTGATTCGAAATTTAACCAGTCAGCTGCCTCAAGTGACAAGTGAGCAGTTTCAGCCTCGATTCTCAAGATAGATTTCTCTCACTCCAGGTAATCGTATCTATGAACAATGGGAACATTCTAGACTTTCCATAAGGACAGTGGCACGTTTGGTACCCACGGTCCAGAGTTTCCGAGTCTGGTTCTCACCCGGGGGCCCAGGGCAGGTCAAATATTTTTATCTGGATCTGAGGGCTGGTTTGAGGTCCACTCAACGGACGTGAAAACAATTGAGGAGCTATCTGACGGTGAGATAGCTGCCCCGGTATACAGAGCCAAGAAGAACAGCCGAGAGCGTAACGCTGACCATGCGCCACCTCGATTTTTCTTTTTTACTATTTGATTTACGTCGCACCGACACAGATAGGTCCTACGGCGACGATTGGATAGGAACGGCCTAGGAGTGGAATGAAGCGGCTGTGGCTTTAATTAGGGTACAGCCCCAGCATTTACCTGGTGTGAAAATGGGAAACCATGGAACACCAACTTCAGGGCTACCGGCAGTGGAGTTCGAACCCTCGAACCCACTATCTCCCGTATGCAAGCTCACACCTGCGTGTCCATAACCGCACGGACAACTCGCCCGGTACCTTGTAATTTGCAGACCCTCAGAGGCTGGGCAGTGGTCGCTTTTTTTAGTCAAGACTAATAAGAGCTTGGCTTTTGTTTTTTGGTACGTCCGCTAATCATGGAACAAAATTAATCTCAATTTGTCGCCGCCTAATTTAATTTCAGTATGCTTAATATGATGCAATTCTAGATGATGAAGGAAACAGAACATCAAAACTGAAACATTTGTAATCCAATAGCATCACTTCAATAGTAGAACAAGTGGTCAGTTATTATTATTATTATTATTATTATTATTATTATTATTATTATTATTATTATTATTATTATTAATATTATTTATAGCCGGATCGGGGTCTAGGGGTAATGAGTATGCCTCTTACTCAAAAGCAGCGGGCTCGGTTTCTGGCCAGCCAGGGTATTTTTACCTGGATCTGAGGGCTGGTTCGAGACCCACTCTGCCTACCTGAGAAAAATTGAGGAGCTATCTGGCGGTGATGTCGGTCTTAGTCAAGACAACCAAGAATAACTGCTGATAGGACTCGTCGTACTGACCATGCTTCACCTCGTATTCCGCAGAACTTCGGGTTGAGCAGCGGTCGCTTGATAGTCTAATGCCCATTAGGAGTGTAGCACCATGGTGTCCTTGCTTGTTCTGTTTATTATCACGGGTCGAATGCTACACATACCCTGACAGCAAATAATCACATTAAATTTCTCCTTTTAATGCATATGAATGCTTATTTAAAGCAGATTTTAAATGTTAGTACTACATGTATAATTACCAAAATAATTCTAGACTAGAGGCTACTCCTATTTTCTAGTGAACACGTATGCACTTCATAATTGTTGTTAAGTTTACTACTGCATAACCTTTGTATTTATTTAAAGACACTTGACTCGTGCGTCTGTGCATGAAATTTTGTGCTGAATTACAATAATTCATATCGTTCTATCTTCGTTTTGCTACAATCTTCGGAGACATTTCAATATAATTCTCACACGCTATAAACATTAGTATGCCGATGAATTTAGTTTTTTTACCAGAAGTGTTTGTGTATTCGTAAATAATTAAATATATTTTATGAAACTCATTCTATTTCGGTGAATTATCCGTATAATGATTTTGTCGGTAAATGAATAGACACGTTGAAGCGCTTCCCGCGGCTTTTTGAGTAGACGTTCTTAACAAGTGATTCTGGAGGCAAGGGCACTGTAGTTTGGTTATATTTGATAGGCCTAAATATTTCTATATGACTTTTTTTACAAGTGGCTTTACGTCGCGCCGACACAGATAGTTCTTATGGCGACGATGGGATAGGAAAGGCGTAGGAGGGGGAAGACGCGGCAATGGCCTTCATTAAGGTACAGCCCCAGCATTTGCCTGGTGTGAAAATTGGACACCACGGAAAACCATCTTCAGGGTTGCCGTGTGTGACTTTCCTAAAGTAAAATCAAGTAAGCTGAAAGTGCAAAGTTATGTCCGTTACAGACAATGGAAGACCATGGAGGAGCGGAAGATAAAGGCTCCCACTATTCGTAACCTGTTAATACATGAGACAGAATGGTTTGCTTTATGCCTGGCCACCTTTGCACACCACAGATTACCTTCGTACTCTTTTCTGGAGAAGCCTGTTTGGAACTCACGATCACGTGGCTCTCCAGATGTGCAAGTCTCATTTTATAATCTGATGACCGAGCGAGTTGGCCGTGCGATTAAGGGCATGGCTGTGAGCTTGCATCCGGGGGATAGTGGGTTCGAATTCCACTGTCGGCAGCCCTGCAGATGGGTTTCCGTGGTTTCTCATTTTTGCACCAGGCAAATGCTGGGGTTGTACCTTAATTAAGGCCACGGCCACTTCATTCCAACTCCTAGGCCTATCCCATCGTCGCCATAAGACCTATCTGTGTTGGTGCGACGTAAAGCCACTAGTAAAAAAATGACTTTCTGACGGAGGACCGATTCATGTCTTTTAGATGAACCAAAAACACCTTTATGACTTTTGGAAAGGTGGTCTCCAAACTAGTCTTTGAAGTCGATAAATATTTCCAATAAAATAAATCTACGGCATACTTGAGTTGGTTTCTCAGGGTGTATGCACCGGTGCATTACGCGGTGCAAGGTGCATAAGACGACTTTGCTAGGTTGGCCAGAGTGCAGATCACCCACTCCTCTATTTTCAGCAATAGCTCTGTCTCTCTCTTTCCCTACGCTTTCCCTCTTGCTCCGCCTGTTTTCCCCTTCCTCATTCGCTCTGCAGCGCTCCACCATCAGAGTCGAGTTGAGCCGAGCTTAGCTGAGTCGCCCCTAGATGAAGCGGTGGTTCGAACCGAACCGAGTCAGACCGATGCACGGTGCATAGAACCTCTGCACCTCGCTTTGCACACGTGAGATTTTGTGCGTTTAAGCTATAGACACTATCACTCGAAATAACTCTTAACTTCTAAACCAAAAACAATCATTATTAAGCCTAGTAATATTTCTCTACAATTTATTAATTTATATACAGTAGGTGCGACAACAGAAATATGGAAGACCAAAATGAGCGAGCCTCGTACACATATTAAAATGCCTCCTATGCCATATTGGATAGTTAAGATTGTCAGAGTAGTTTCTTTTATTACAAGTGTCTTCATTTGTTTGAGTTACATTTTAGGAATCATGAACATAAAATTTTTTGGGTATATCCGCATGCAAATTTCGTGATATAACTTAAGGTCTTAAATATCAGGGGTCCAATGATTTTAAGACCTGATTCTATCAACCGAACGGGAAAATTAGAGCAACAACCTGGCGAATAACCCGTGAAAGGATACTGAATATCTGGATTTAATGTTTTAATTCTACCTAAACCGGTAGAGCTTGTATGAGATTAGATTCACATGCATGTTATTATCGGAGAAGAATCGAATTGCTATCCTTGACTGTCTCAGTGCTGTAATTTGAAAAATATGTCTAGCCTGGTACGATTGCTGTGTGTTATGCTGCTCTTTCTCCACGAACAATACGATAGAGGAACATAAAGTTTTGATTAAAAGTTGGAGGGAACGGGTTCATTGATTAAAATTCTGAGTTGAGTTGAATCACCAACTGCTCGCTGGAACACACATTACACACTCCTCAGTTAGTTCTCATATTTGTGTATAGTGCTGAAGGAGTGGTACCAACAATTCATTGTTTCTTACGTGGCATTTAGTGTAGGTTGTAGACTAACTATAAACAGATATAAAAATCATAGTCACAATGTGCTTTAGACAATCTCGTTTATGTTGCTTCATGTTAATGGCTAAATGAGTATGGGTGAAGGCTGTCTGACTGATAACCGGTGTGTCTGCTGCGTCTGTACTCATGCATGTGTCTATAGGCAATATAATCCCAGCATTCGGCTGGAGCTGAAGTAATAAACTTCAGAAAATAAATTTTCACAATGGTTGATAGCAAGACGTCATCCCAGTTCTCTTCTCTGTTCTTCTTCCCTGCATTTCACAAACTTCTCCTCTTTCCTCTCTTCCACTGTCCTCTCTCTCCTCTCGTCTTGTCTTCTCCACCATTTCTTCACTTCTATATTTCTCCTATTTAACACCCCCCTCCTCACCAGAGGCTGAGTTCACCCTGTCAGAACACCTCAAGGAAGTCTTAAATTCAAAGCAACATCAGAAACAGGTCCAGGGCCAAACGATCAAGAAGCTACTATGCCAATTCCTAGATAACTGTGGTAGAAGTGGCCTATTGAGATATGTGATCGGTTTCGTGTATCTGTGATTAAAACTTTGGACCGCATTTCTTTTCGTAGGTAATGTTTCACTTACGCAAGCTTAGCTAAAATATTCATCTAAAAGTAATTTTAAACTGTTAATGAAGAAAAAAATCTGTTTAATTATCATTAATGGCAATAAAGTGCTCATAAACATACAGCACAGTACTTTTCCTGAATGTCAGTTAATACTGCGAGTTATATCGACACTGCTTAAAAAAATTGAGCTTCACGGTTTTCTGCAACTACAGGAGAATGACAGTTTTTCGTACTACATATTCAGGAGTGTTAAAATGTTTTTAGAATCTAACTGGCTTTCCAAGGGAATGAAGTGTATAAAAAAATAATTTACCAGTCTTTCTTTTTTTGCTATTTGCTTTACGTCGCACCGACACAGATATGTCTTATGGAGACGATGGGATGGAAAAGGCCTAGGAAGTGGAAGGAAGCGGCCGTGGCCTTAATTAAGGTACAGCCCCGGCATTTCCCTGGTGTGAAAATGGGAAACAACGGAAAACCATCTTCAGGGCTGCCGACAGTGGGGCTCGAACCCACGATCTCCCGATTACTGGATACTGGCCGCACTTAAGCGACTGCAGCTATCGAGCTCGTTATTTACCAGTCTTGGGACGACCCCGTTAAAAAATGAATCTCCAGATAGACTGTCAAGACTGTAAATGCGATGAATGTTTCACAGTCTATTGACGTTTCTCAAGTCAGGAGGGTAATGCAATCCATTGGAAGGCGTCACACACACACTTACCGATGAAGGATTTCATTCTTGAAAGGATTTCTACTGAATTCTTGGCCACAGGATGACAAACACCTTGCTGCGATAAGAATAAGGAAGATGAAGAGGGTACAGAATACCGGAATGTAATTTTCAAAGAACTTTGAACTTTTATTTCGATCTTCTCATTAGAACTAATCCTAAAGAACACAGGACGGCAAAACTTGCATACGGCGCGTGCTTAGGAAGGAAGTACTCCAAGTTTCGAGAAGTTACTATACCAATACGTATTAGAGGCTGAAGTGGAAATCACGGAATCATATCAGTGACTTGGGAGATTTTGGGGTCAACAGTGCAGTATCAAATCAAATCAAAATCTCTTTATTTGCAAATGAGGTGTCTACCTCGGTGGCAAATGGTACACTAAAATACATTATTGTCAAGCACTAAATTTTAAATTAACAGGAGACTAAGAAAATTTTCCTAGAATACAATATTATACAATTTACGCTAATAATTTTTTCTATTAAACACACACATCATCCTTAATAAATTTATATTGTTTACAAAATTCTACTTATAATATCTTACAAACATAGTCAACTCATATACAGTACGGTATGTGAAATTACTTCTAATAATACTATACAACTGGTATAAGATTAAAATTAACATTGAATTTATTTACATATTTATATTTTACCCATTTTGGAACCTAAGTAGCATAACGACCTGCTGCGTCTTAACCAGAGCCCCTTTTGCCACCAATTTTCAGAGTTCCTGAAGGGCCTTCACAGCTACCGTAGCGGTCCCAGGGCCCTCGAAGTCCCCACTGTACTTCACCCCTACAGGCAGTCCCCTACTTGGGCTGTCCAAACTCCTTAGACCAGGGGATGGAATTAATTTAATCACACACATTTATTATTTACAATATCCTGCACTGGTCGAATGCCCTCTAACATTTAATTTATTATCTCTGTTGTTGTTTATTCTCTTCTTGAATATCTGTACAGATTTTGGAAAAGGATCAAACACTACCCCTGGTAAACTGTTCCACTCCTTCACGCCCTTCCCAATGAAAGAAAATTTACCCCAATCGCTTCTGCTAAAATTCCTTCTAATTTTGTACTTGTGGTCAGTTCTACCAATATAATTATTTTCCAACCGAAGCCTCTCACGGATATCTCCCCATGCTTCTTCTCCTGTATAGGCTCTATATAATCCTATAAGTCTACTTTTCTCCCTTCTCTTACTTAAAGTTTCCCACCCAAGTTCCTTTAACATTTCTGATACACTACTCTTTCTCCTGAAATCCCCTGTTACAAACCTTGCTGCTTTCCTCTGCACACCATCTAGTTCTTTTATTAGGTATTCTTGGTGAGGATCCCAAACACTGTTTGCATATTCCAATAACGGACGAACCATACTTAAGTAACATTTTTCTTTTAATTCTTTGTTGCATCCTTTAAGTAGCCTCATTATGACATGTAACGATCTGTATGCTTTCCCAACAACGTCATCAACATGACCCTTCCAGTGCAAATTACTTTCAAATCTCACACCTAAGTATTTGCACTTGCCATCTTTTGGGATAACTACCTCATCCAAAGTATATTCAAATTCAGTTTTAAAGCTCCTGTTTGTAAAAGTTGTAACAGTTGATTTGGCTCCATTAATCTTCATATTATTTTCTTCAACCCATTCCTGGATACTGTCAAGGTCCCTTTGTAATTCTGAACAATCCTCAATGTTATTTATTTCCCTATAAACAATTATGTCATCTGCATACAATCTTATTTTCGATGTTATATTGTTCCCTAAGTCATTTGCGTATATTAAGAAAAGTAACGGACCGATTATACTACCCTGTGCAATTCCCTTCCAGACTTTCTCTTCCTGTGATATATTATTTCCTACTTTGACTTTCTGAACCCTTGAATTTAGAAATGTTCTTATCCAACGTATAACCCTTACGTCCAATCCTATTCCCTCCAATTTCTTTAATAATATTCCATGTTCCACTCTATCAAAGGCTTTGGAAAGATCTATGGCTATGCAATCTAACTGGCCTCCTGAATCTAACTGATCTGATATGTCCTGCTGAAATCCCACCAGTTGTGCCTCGCAAGAAAATTTCTTTCTAAACCCATACTGGCTCCTCATGAACCAATTTTTATCATCACATATCCCTCTGATGTACTTTGCTATTAAACTCTCCAGTATTTTACAAACTATACTGGTCAGGCTGATTGGTCTGTAGTTCTCTGGTTTCCTTTTATCACCCTTTCCTTTATAAATTGGTATTATTATAGATTCCTTCCATTCCTTTGGTATCACACTATTATTTATGACATAGTCAAAGAGAAATTTTAAATAAGGCACTATATGCCACCCCATTGTCTTTAATACCTCCCCAGTAATTTGATCACTTCCTGCTGCTTTTCCTTGCTGAAGCAGTTGGATTTCTCTGAAAATATCTTCATTTGTGAATGAGAAGCTTCTTGTTTCCCTCTGTGTCTCTCCCTCTCTATCTTCTGTTACGGTTTCCAAGTCCTGACAATCTTCTACTGAATCTCGGAATTCCCTACTAAAGAGGTTTGCTTTCTCAGCATCTGTTAAATAGTGTTCACCCCCTTCTCCCACCATTGTATGAATTTGGATTCCTTTTCCTTTTTGATTCCTAATATATGAATACAGCTTATTCCATTTCCCTTTGTGGTCATTACCCTCTTGAAGAATGCCATTCATATAATTCTCTTTTGCTTCCTTTTTCAATCTATTCAGTTCCCTCATTAGTTGTTTTCTAGTTTCTCTATTCTCCCTACCTTCTCTGATTTTCCTGTTTACTATTCTACATTTTCTTTTTAATTTTCTTATTTCCCTTGTGTAATAAACAGGGTTTGAGGTCATTTTACCCTTCTTAACAGGTACAAATCTCTTCTCTCCTTCCCAAATTATTCCTTTAAATTTAGCCCAAAGTGTATCCACATTATTCCCTTCACTTATCCAACAACTGAATTGGGATTTAAGGTAAGTCCCAAATTCATCAACTTTAGTTTTTCTGTATAATTTCTTGTCTTTTGTGACCCTCTTATTAAGCATTTTTGGTACGAGTCCTACATCCATTATTACAGCCTTATGGTCACCTATTCCTTCAAATACCTCAGTTTTATCAAGAATTTCCCATGGTTTAACCAAGAATACATCTAGCAAGTTATTGAGACGAGTTGGTTCTTGTACTACTTGTGTAAATCCTCCCTCCCAAATTAACTTATTTGCCAGTTTCTGTTCATGGGCTTCACTTGCAGCTCCATTCCATTCAACTTCAGGCAAGTTTAGATCTCCCCCAATTATTACCGTATCATTATTGTTTTTATGAGTATAATCTATTATTTTCTCAAATATTTCCATATCTCTTTCCTCTCTTCCAGGCCTATATGTTCCTATAATTCCCACCTCCTTCATATTGTCACAAACTAATTTTATCCCTAATACTTCATCCCATTCATCAGTAAACCATTCATGCGAACAATAAGTTTCCTTCACCAGAATAAATACCCCTCCTCCTTTTTTATCTCCTCGGTCTCTACGATAGACTGTATACCCTTCTGGAAATACTTCTGTATTACCCACCCCTTCTCTCAACCACGATTCCACTCCTATCACCACATCCGTCTCATAAGATTCCATCAATGTACCGAATTTTAATTGTTTATTTACTACACTCTGACAGTTTACCAAGAGCAATCTCAGACCTCCTTCCTCCCTAAAACTTGACTGTTGCAATTGGGTAACGTTTGACTCATGAGTTGAGAACTTCCCTGGAACCCAGATCCTTGTACATAGATCTTGATTTAAGGATCTGGGTTTTCTGGCAAGTTTCCCTGTATGTGCCAGTTTAGTGGTATGGGTTTTCTTAAGTACAGATTAGTTTGCAAATCTCTGTTGATAATTGTAGCAATTTGTCTACAGAGCGTTGCTTTTCCATTACCATTTAGATGTAACCCATGTCTAGTGAACATTTGCCTGCCAAGACCTAAAGTATCTACTACATAGACATTTCTAAAACTCTTACATAATCTCTTGATTTTTATATTTACATCATGTACAGCTTTGTTCACACATGAGTCCTCTAAAAGGTCATACCTGGGTGGCACATTTACTACAATTACTTTTGAGTCAGGTAGTTTGGAAATCTTACCTCTGAGAGTCGTAATTAGTTCCTCACCTTCATTTGCAGCAATGTAATTTGTACCACTCACAATCACCACATAATTGTCCTTCTCTGACACAGGATCACAACTTGAAAGGACGTCTTCAGTTTTGGCACCTGGTTTTATTAGTCCTAAAACCTCAGTCTCTGGATTCTGCAGCTCATCCTTGATGCCTTCAGCCATACCCCGCCCTTGACTGTCTGCGTAGAGATGAATCTTTGGCGATCTTGACTTTCGGTTGGTTTTCTTACCTCCACTGGATTTAAAATTATTTGGAAAACTTGGTGTGTCTTCTTCTGGAACTTGCTGCAATAACTGAAATCTATTTTGGCACTGCAAAGAGTTTTTTCCCGGTTTTAAGTTGTACGTAGTTTCTCCCATATGTTTAACATTAGGCCTAAAATGGCCACGCATCACTTCCGTCCACGGCGATCTTTCTTCTCCAATGTCTTCTTTATCTTCCAGTTTCTTTATTCTGTCCTTTAAGCATTCATTTTCATGTTTCAGAGCGCATAAGTCCTCTTGTAGCACTCCTAAAATCTTAATTATAGTTTCGTAAGTCTCTCTTTCTTGTTGTTCTGCCTCACTATCAGTTTGTTTACACTCGAGACACAGCCACTCACTTTCTTCAATATCAGTCCTATTTACAATATTTGCACAACGAATATGGTACCATTCATCACACTTACGACACAGAATCCCATTTTTAACTACTCTTCTGCATTTGCCACATTTTTCACTGCATCTTACACCATTATCTACTACGGATATCACAGACTCACACACAGTAGTCGCCATCTTGGTTCCACCTCCAACCTATCAGTGTAGGAAATGATAAATAACAACAGCTACCCTGAGCGATAATTCACCCTAGCTATTTCATATTCTGTTCACATGAACGTCGGGGAAGAACTGAAATACAGAAATGGAATACATACCTCACACTAACTCTTTTATATAACCATAATAAGAACACGGATTTTGTCAGATGAATAAACGTACTTAGACACACTGGGTAGAATGAGAAATGTTACTTCGTGACTTACAAGAAAATAAATAATTGTTATCAGAGTGTGTCTTTCCTTTTCCGCCGGCCCGACATTCTAGAAGTAATGTGAGTGGATTTTAACCAGAGGTCCCGAGTTCGATTCTCGAATAGGTCAAAGGTTTTTAGCTAGGAATTAAGGGCTGGTTCCTGTTCCACTCAGCCTATGCGAGAACAATTGAAGAGCTGCCTGACGGTGAGATAAAGAATAATGGTCGAGAGGTTTTGTTGCGCTGACTACACATAATCTCAAAAACTGCAGGTTTACAGGCTGTGCAGCGGTCGCTTGGTAGGCTAAGTCCCATCAGGGTTGTAGCGCCCGGGAAAGATGAGCGTCTTCATTCAATATTTTTTTTCTTTTTTAGTCCTGGCTTATCAGAACTTACGGCAAGCACGATAATGTTACGAGTTCAGCGTTTCTTAAACTAATTTCGGTCGTAAAAGACGCAGGAGTGTAGGGATTGTATCCTGAGAAGAGATTCGTTTAAATAATATGAAGACTAATTTTAAATTTGAACACACTCCACAGGGATTCGATTCCGTAACCTTGAGCGAAAGAGCCAAACGGACAATCAAATGAACTACACAGTCAGCCATTGCCATAATTACCTTCACTAGTGCGAAACATGAGTTTACATCCTTCTGTAGACGCCTTTCATGGTCCCAGGCCCAAATCAACAGAAGCACACTATTACACAGACTCCACAATAATACTACAATATTAGACAATCTCAGGGGCTGCCTTTACCTTCCACCCCTCCAAGGGCCTTCATGGCCTGTTCGGAGATGACTTTGCTTTTTTTATTAGACAATCTCTGTGCGTACTAGCACACGGAAAGGACAGTTACATATTTTTAATACATATATATGGTATATTTTAGAATTTGCTTTGCATCGCATCGACACGGATAGGTCTTATAGTGACGATGGGATAGGCAAGGGCTAGGAGTAGGAAGGAAATGACCGTGGCCTTATCTAAGGTACATCCCCAGCATTTGCCTGGTGTGAAAAATGGAAAACCACGGAAAACGACATTCAGGGCTGCTGACAGTGGGTTCCGAACCCACTATCTCCTGAATGCAAGCTCATCGTTGTTCACTCCTAACCACACAGCCAACTCGCTCGGGCTTTCATATAAATGTACGGGGCTAATGACCAAGGTATTTATTAGTTTAAAGTGAAGTAAACACAACACACAAAAGGATGATTGAGAAGAACGTATGAGAATTGGACATTAATTCGTGGATAGTCGGAGTATGTAATATCTTGACAAAGAACTGAGAAATGAGAGGATTATCCACCCAGAGAACCTTCCACACCTGCATGACGCGTATCACGTTTACTGATCTCTCCAATGTATAGACTAACTCATGCTAATCTCTTTGACAGTTTACCTGATAACGGGCTAAATGTAATCCTCACTAATGAGATACCTCTCAATCCTTAGAGCAGGAAACTGTCTGCATGGCAATTATTCGTGTGCTGGTGCAGTATTGCTATTACCTGTCTCCATTGCTGGGCATTTTAAGACAAGAGAGACGAAAGGGCGAGCGAGCCAAAGTTGAATGGTTCTACCTCGAAACACGGTGGCCTGATGCACAGTTGTTCACACGGTTTATTCTTCGTATATTTACACCTTAATAGAGCTTTATTTTTTGCTAGGGCTTTACGTCGCACCGACACAGATAGGTCTTATGGCGACGATGGGATAGGAAAGGCATAGGAGTTGGAAGGAAGCGGCCGTGGTCTTAATTAAGGTACAGCCCCAGCATTTGCCTGGTGTGAAAATAGGAAACCATCTTCAGGGCTGCCGATAGTGGGATTCGAACCTACTATTTCCCGGATGCAAGCTCACAGCCGCGCGCCTCTACGCGCACGGCCAACTCGCCCGGTCCTTAATAGAGCCTCCGTGACTCAGGCGCAAGCGCACCGGCCTCTCAACGCTGGGTTACGTGGTTCAAATCCCGGTCACTCCATGTGAAATTTTTGCTGGCCAAAGTGGTGGCGGGACAGGTTTCTCTCCGGGTACTCCGGTTTTCCCTGTCATCTTTCATTCCAGCAACACACGCAACTATCGTTACCATTGATGCTTTCACGGCCCGTACTTACAGACATGGGCCTATGCCGTGACAAGAAAATAACGTGAAACTCTATACGTTTCGCAGAGAACTGTGCTCCGCGTCGTCAGAAGAAAATCTCGACTGTCCACGACAACGGCTTCTTAAACAATGACTTTCTGAAATTTAGACGTTATAATCGAAGTGGAGATGGTACGTTCATTCGTCACCAGATGGTTCCCCGGACGTGGCACAGGGCTAGCGTTCGAAGCGGAAGCTAACCGAACCACCAGAATCAGTCTAAGAGGGTCACATAACTTTTTTTTGCTAGTTGCTTTACCTCGCAC
The DNA here is from genome assembly GCF_040414725.1 of Anabrus simplex. Lineage (NCBI taxonomy): Eukaryota > Metazoa > Arthropoda > Insecta > Orthoptera > Tettigoniidae > Anabrus > Anabrus simplex. Next base: position 1,104,814,519 of record NC_090266.1, on the reverse strand, counting down.
CGACACAGATAGGTCTTATGGCGACGATGGGACAAGGAATGGCTAGGAGTGGGAAGGAAGCGGCCGTGGCCTTAATTAAGGTACAGCCCCAGCATTTGTCTGGTGTGAAAATGGGAAACCACGGAAAACCATTTTCAGGGCTGCCGACAGTGGGGTTCGAACCTACTATCTCCCGAATACTGGATACTGGCCGCACTTAAGCGACTGCAGCTATCGAGCTCGGTCACATAACATTTGAACGTAACATATGATATTGACACAAGCCTGGAATGAACCATCTGGAGATGACGAACGTACGAGTTTGGTAAACACTGAGACGAAATAACAATAGTGAAGGGACAGGGAAGGGAACTACCTACGTAAATCCTTAATAGCTGGCAACCAGGTATTACTTAATTGATAGCCAATGTCCCTGTTGAAATTGTTAGGTTTTCTACGTATTTCCGCAGCTTCCCGTATAATCCTGGACCTGTAGTGTCTAGTGTGGGTAAGACCTCGAGCATTTTGGAACATGTCATCATGACCCGACGATAGAGCGTGCTCAACTATTGCCGATTTGTCTGGCTGGTTGAGACGAATATTACGTTCATGTTCCTTGATACGGGTAACAATGGACCGGCATGAAATATCATTTCATTTCATTAATCATTCACTAATCATTTCCCCAGAGGAGTGCAGCCGGCACAATTGCTATCCTCGCGCTAGAAGGGGGCTTCATTCATTCCATTCCTGACCCTATCAAATGACTGGAAACAGGCTGTGGATTTTCATATTAACCCCATTAGTATGAGAACAGTATTGATGAAGTATAATAGGGAATTTTTAAAGAATCGTATAAAATTTTACACCATAATTATCTACCACAGTGATGTCCAGGTGCGATTCACGACCTTGAAACTATGACGTGATGCGACCGTCACGTAGTATGCCGAGTAGCCGTGTGTATTTCGTTGTGTGTCTGGTGTCATAATAATAATAATAATAATAATAATAATAATAATAATAATAATAATAATGTTATTCCATTTACCGCCCACTAGTTAATTTTACGGTTTTCTGAGACGCCAAGGTGCCGAAATTTAGTTTCTCAGGTGTTCTTTTACGTGCCAGGGAATCCACCGACACGAGGCTGACGTATTTGAGCATATTCAAATACCACCGATAAGAGCCGGGATCGAACTTTCCAAGTTGGGGTGGGTCGGAAGGCCAGCGTCTCAACTGGCAGTGCAACTAAGCCCGGCGGTCTGTCCAGTGTCAACACACAGTTGTTGCTGTTGTTGACATTAGAACGCACGACGAAATACAGGAGAGGTGTTAGGTGACGGTCACTCCACGTCGTCATTTCAAGGTCGTAAATCCAGCCTGGTCATCCATGATTCGTCATGTTTCATTTTGTTGATTTGGTAACATTGGACTAACTTGAAGGCAAATAAGTGGCCAATTTAGAGCCAAGAAATTGTAATTGTACGCGAGTGCTGATGTCGTAATCATAGCCACGGGACCTCCAGTTTTACGTGCAATTCGATCCGCTGAACATGGTATTTCATTCAACAATCCCACGTGCATTGCCTGGAATCCGAGCTACTGCCGCCCTTTTTGGACAATATTACTTGGATATCATCTCTTCGATGCCGTTTTGGGTGAATTTACAACTAATTACAAGAACCATGCAACTTATCGTTTACGAGCACATTATTCGACAACGAAAACTATAACCATCATACACCACCGGCTGGTTAATAACTATTTACCTTTTGCGATTCACTTACAACCCGACATGAACGACATTGAGACATGTTATTTTCCTTGTCTTCATATATGCAGCTACTTGAGAAGCGCCAGAGTCCGCGATATTCCCCTTCCTTGATTTACCAAAATTTATACCGGATGTAACAGTTTCGAACTTCTAGGTGTGATAGAAGAGATCAAAACAAATATGTGTTATTAAATAACCACAGGTCGAAATATCATAATCAAGGCCATCCTTGAAAACCCTAGAAGTAATTAGTGAGACATAAAATCAATAACATTATTATTATTATTATTATTATTATTATTATTATTATTATTATTATTATTATTATTATTATCATCATCATCATCATCATCATCATCATCATCATCATCATCATCATCATCATGGAAGCAGGTTTCTACGCACAGATTCACCCGAGTACACACATACCATTGTTCCTACCTGTTTGTACCTACAATATTTCTCACTAGTTTCATGTCCGTTACTTCAACTTAAAGATGTCCTGAATCCCAGCAATCGCTTCCATACAGTAAAGATGGTATGAAGACAGACCTATATACAAATATTTTTGTGCTGGAAATTCCGTTGATCGCAACAGTGAGCTCATGGCATTAGCTTTGCTGAATTTTGATTCAGTTTCGGTTAGTATACTGCCGTCTTGGAAGAATACACGTCCTACATGTTTGAAACGGACCACGTGTTCCAGTATCGTAATTCCTACCTGGTATTCAATTCTTTTAAAGCTTTTTTCCCTACCGACATTACTTTATGCTTCGATATGCGAACTTTCGTATTATACTCGCTGCAACTCCTTTCAAGTTCCAAGATATTACACTACAGGTTTTCAAAACAGTATGATATTCAAACCATTTCATCATCATAGGAAAAACTGCTTACTGCTTACTACATTTCGATCTAACGGTCCCTGCAGTTTTGTACGTTTCAGTAAATGATCCACGTTAAGTATTGTCACGGATGTATTTTCCGTGACTGTTAATATTTCTAAACATCACATCGCAAGATGTCTTGTATATTTTCTGTCTCGCAAAGACTCTAAACAGACACTAGAAGTGCGCCTGCGCAATTATTTGAATTACTTGAAAATGTATTCTGTGATGTTATCGGTAGCTATTTTTTTCTGTTACCGTATTCGTTGTTCTCCCTCCTGTTCCTTCCTCTTTCTTTCTTTCAAACGTAGTCTTGGAAGCTCGATGTGTCCAGTCTTTCTATCTCATGGTCCCTTTATTTCTCAGACAAATTTCTTGTCTAGTTTGAAGTTCTTTTCCATCCCAAGGCTGCTGGGCTGCGACCATCGGAGTGTAAGTCTTGAGTGTAAATTGAGTGAAAGGTGGTTGATGTGGCAGTGCATGGTTAAGTGTTTGTGATCTCTGTGTGTGGGGTGTACATGTGCCAGGCTCGTAGCTCAGTATGCTTAGTAGGGATAAAAAGGGGATTCTGGACAGGGGGCTAATGCGCAAGATGGCCGCTATACACGGGCTCTTATGGGAGTAACTCCCGATAGGTGGCCCAGAGGCTACTGCACAAGACAGTGGCTATACATGGGCTCTTATCAGAACGCCTAGTGCCATAAGAGATACATCGATTACATTTAAGCCCCTAGCAGTCGCAAAAATTATCGGATAAACATGTAACTTGAAATTTCCGTTCGGAAATATACTATTTGAATCTGTTGGCATAGGTTATAAGCATGTAGCTCATGCAGAAAGTGAAATTATACAGAACGCCTAGGGCCATAAGAAATACATTGATTACATTTAAGCCCCTAGCAGTAGTGGGGATAAAAAGGGGATTCTGGGCCAGTGGCTAATGCGCAAGATGGCCGCTATACACGGGCTCTTATGGGACTAACTCCTGGGACCTGGGCTAGGGGCTACTGCGCAAGATGGCGGCTATACATGCCAGTCAAAATTAAAATATAAACATAATGATTGACAGTACGATTATGGACAGATTGCAGCATCCACCAATAGAAATTTACGCGGATAGCTGGATCCCGTGGTCTTAACTGATGAACCACTGACACTTTGTAAGGAAAAAAGTAGCAGTTTTAGTCTCACCATTTCCTGGTAATGTATTGTCTCGAAGGCATTGCAGCGGCACACGGAAACGGGGTAGAAATTTGGGAATGGTTTTGCCATACGATTTCTTCTTTAGGAAAAACGTCTCAACTACGGATGTCCGTTGTCCGATACTGTACGTCACTGTACTGACAACTAACATAAATAACACTGAGCTCGATAGCTGCAGTCGGTTAAGTGCAGCCAGTATCCAGTATTCGGGAGATAGTAGGTTCGAACCCCACTGTCGGCAGCCCTGAAAATGGTTTTCAGTGGTTTCCCATTTTCACACCAGGCAAATGCTGGGTCTGTACCTTAATTAAGGCCACGGCCACTTCCTTCCCACTCCTAGCTCTTTCCTGTCCCATCGTCGCCATAAGACCTATCTGTGTCGGTGCGAAGTAAAGCAACTGGCGAAAAAACAAAAAAAAAAACATAACGTTGAACAACAAATGTAGCAATGCAACACCAATAACGTTAATAATATGAGCTCGTAAATTAAACATTCACTCCGCAAAGTATGCTAACTATACTAGACTTAACTAAAGTTGGCGTCTGACAGGTAAGGTTGGAGGGAGGAGCATTGCACGTGCCATTTCACGATTTTGCCACATTCCAGCATTCCTTTCTACATGCTTTTACCCCTCGCTTGCGGCTCACTTGTTCCCTCCTTCATTCTGACCGCTGTGATCTGTTGTAGACTACCTGGCCAGGCGGTGTCGTCCCATTTGCGATCACTCTTATACAAACAATCAGGTTCTTATCAGTGACAGTGACAGGTTTGGCAACTCCCAGCAAGACGAGCTGCCCTGAAGTTTTATTTACATGGCAACCACACAGCCACTCCCTTTATCCCGCCTCGGCAGGCAGTAAACGGACCTCCCTCTAAGAAATGTCAGACACCAACTCTTATTATTAGCAGTATACACTGCTTGACGAAGCACTCGTTCTGGCTACTTGGAGCAAGCATTTCTCGTCTTCCTGCTCGGCAACACTGGCTAATGCGCCGGTATCTTTTCGCTACCTCTCCCTATATGCCGGGAGTTCTTCTAGTCTTAAAATTATGAGCCGAGGCTTCATACTCTGTAACAAAACGCACACCTTTAGTGTGAAATCGTGTGAGCCAAGTTTTGAAAAATGTGCATCCGCTTCAATATTCGACCGTCTGGATTCACATGGATGCTGATCCTGATAATGTTCACCATATTAGTAACGGAGGCTACGGAAATAATTGCGTCTGCACGAGAAACGTTTACATCACTGGTCACCTCAGAACAGGCCATAAAGGCCCTTGGAGGGGTGGAAGGTAAAGGCTTCCACTATCCGTAACCTCGGCACTTGATGGGGTGAAGTGGTTAGCTCTACGCCCAGCCGCCTTTGCCCCCAGCAATTAAACTGGTACTCATTTTTTGTGTAGGCTGAGTGAATTTCAGCGCCATGTGCACCTCCGGAAGTGGAAATCTCGTTTCTTAAATTTTACGACTTCCTGACGGGGATTCAAACCCACGTTCTTTCGGGCCTTTACCGCCTCGGCAATGCAGCCCCTCATTCAACGTTGTACATAAATGAAGTATGTTTAACTTTCCTGAACATTTTCTGCCCACATGTATTCAAACAGTTTTTGGCAAGTTCTGGACCATTACTCCATGAATTACACACGGTTTCACTTCATCTGACAATGGATTTTTTATAGTACTACTTTAAGGTGACATTTCCTCGCAAGGTAGCCATGCATGTTTCTCCGTTGTTTGCTTTGCGCTTGTCCTGTCAGTTGATGAACACTGTAACCATTTTGATTATAACTGTCCCTTGTGCTATGGTAACTTCATCAGCTTACATCGAGTCTCACAATAAATCCCAGGAAATGTTTTTTTATCATTTGAATTGCATCTGTGAATTTAAACGTGGCCTTGTGACTTTCAGAACGACTATAGATGTTGGTGTATTCAGTGACAAGTTTGATGACCGCTGCACAATTGCTTGGCCAGCAGGTATTGGATTGTCACATTTCCATACCTCATCCGGATTACTTGGCTTTCAAGAGCGGATTTCCTGCCTCCAATGACTTCTCATCTTTGCTAATGAGACTAAGTTAAAGTTTTCCGAACGGCGGGGTGAGATTGAAGACCTTGGATGAGCTGAAAATCGAACCCAGGCCTACTGGTTAGAATCAGAAACAATACGTCAACTAGTTCCCATTACATCAAGAGGAATTAAATTGACAAGCCATTCTAAGTTGTGTTAATCTAAGCAATTTGAGTAATACACACTTCAAGCAGTTCACATTACAAGCAAAACCAGATTTCCTCATTAACATAATGCTGCAGGTCCCACCACGCTCTCTTGGTAACCTCAGGGTGAACTCACACCGAGACCACGAATTATTACAATAATTTCATGACATGCAGCACATAAATCACATAATGGTTTGCATTGGTAAACATGGTCTCTTTCTCACGCTTGATATATATATATATATATATATAGGCAACATGTTTGTGTTGGTTCAGTCAGTCACCACTTATCTGCATTGAGGGCAGTCGCACAGCTGTCAGATTCGATATCTGTTGATTACCTAGTATTTACTTATATAATATCAAAGAACTTATCGAACGTCTCCTTTGGTAAATTACTCCAATCTTAAACTCTTTTTCCTATAAAAGAATATTTGCCGCAATTTGTCCTCTTGCATTTCTTTCCTACTTTTAAAGGCACCGCTCAAACTTGTTCACTGTCGATGTCATTCCGCGCCATATCTCCACTGACAGCTCAAAATATACTGCTTAGTAGAGTAGCTTGTATCATTACTTCCAATTCTTCCCAGCCCTAAGTTTGCAACATTTACGTAACACTACACTTTTCTTGGAAATCACCAAGAAAAAATCGTGCTGTTTTTCTTTGATTTTTTTTCCAATTCTCGAATCACGTACTTCTGGTGAAGGTCCCATACACAGGAACCATACTCGTATAAACACACATACATGCCCTCATAACCATATGAAGAGGTGTGTAATCTTTATTTGCAATACCGTTTACGTGGTTACCACAAAGAAGATCATTCCTTCTATCAATACTTAGGTACATACAGTGATCTCCATGTAGTACTTCCAGACAACCAACGTAGTAATTAAAACTGAGAACACTTTTCCCCGTGGCGAAACTCACAACTTCACTTTTCACCCCGTTTAGCTTCATACCGTTGTCTGTTGTCCATCACCCAATATTTTCTGCGGTCCTTTTGCAGTAATTCACAATCATGTAACTTAATTATTACTCCATAAATTATAACATCATTCGCAAAAGCCTTATCTTAATTACAGTATTTTACTCACATAATTGTAAGTAATATACCGGGTGGTAGAGCTGCCCCTATTCACGCAGTTTTATGCAAGCCGCAGATTATAGTCGAACCTAAAAATATTGACCTTGACTACTCACTACAATGTCTGCTCTTACAACGCTTTCCATAATTCGTTTATTCGTGTCAAGCAAATCAGCATTAATGATAAAATACCGATTGATGGTAAAGAATCGTGAAAATTATGTGTCGCAGAAACGTCCTGTACAGAGAATATTATTGGTGAATGACTAGAAGTACCAGCAACACAACAGCGCTAAACAGCAACCCGTGATAGCCGAGCTTGCAAAAAGTTAGAGGAGAGTACCGGTGTTCGTTAGTAGGCGGTTCGAGTCCTGTGTACGACGAATATTTTTATTGCGTTGTTGAGAGTCGTGTTGTTGACGACAAATCTAAATCATGATCAGTTCTCATATTGCAGGTACTCAGCTATGTTTGTTTTTTAAGGAGCTCTTAAAAGAGAAATTTGCAATAAAGTGAGATTGTACCGACAGCGGTGCGATGGGCTTATGCATGGCCATTCGATTAATGAAGCAAATGTTCAAAATGACCACCTGCTTCGTTAATGCACATCTGAGCACGGTGGAGGAGAGACGTTCTTGCTTGCTGCAACATATGTGGTGGAATCTGTCTCAGGCTTCCGTGATGAGCCCCCGTAAATGATTCGGGCTCTCAGGCTCCTGCTCATAGACTCTTTCCTTTAAATAACCCCAGAGGAAAAAGTCGAGTGGAGTAAGGTCAGGTGATCTAGCCGGCCATGTAACCGGACCCCCTCGTCCAATCCATCGTCCAGGATATGTCCTATGCAAGTGGTTCCGTACTGCCAACGACCAGTGTGGGGGAGCTCCATCCTGCTGGAACCACATCCGTAACCGTGTCATAAGGGGCACATCCTCCAATAAGAGTGGGAGGTACTCACGAAGAAACTCTAGATAGCGTCGTCCCGTGAGGTTTCCTTCGAAGAAATATGGTCCAATTATCTTGTCACCTAGTATCCCGCACCACACGTTGACGCCCCATTGTACCTGAAATAGAGCTCCCCTGATCCAGTGAGTATTTTCAACGCTCCAGTAATGAAAGTTGTGACGATTAACAGTTCCGTTGTTGTGAAATCTGTCTTCATCACTAAAGAGAATGTCCATTAAGAAATTCGTATCAGCTTCAACTCTTTGTAATATCCATTGCGAAAATTCTATCCGTTTTGGAAGGTCATCTTCGTGAAGTTCCTGGTGCAGCTGTTGATGGAAAGGGTGGAATTTATGGCGGTGCAATATTCGCAGTACAGATACATGACTGATGTTCAGTTCATTTCCTATGGCCCGTGAGCTTGTGTGCGGGTTGTATGCAATTGCACTTTGAACAGCTTCGTCGCTATTTCCAGACGTCACTGGAACATCCCGAACGGGGGGTAATGTATGAAATGACCCCGTTGCACGCAACCGTCTTTCAACACGTCGAAATGTATCTGCAGTTGGCAGCCTTCGTCCAGGAAATCGTTCTTGATACAAGCGTCTGGCTTCCCGTGCATTTTGCCTTGCTTCTCCATAAAGTAGTACCATATTCACATAATCATCCCGTGAATACATAATGTTTGCTTTCGTGCTAACCGTACAGTACGTGCTCACACGTTGCTGCTAGGATTACGATATGCTGTTTCATGTGCCCTACGTATGAAGTGTAGACCGCTGTTAGTTGGTCTTCGAGTCGAACGTGCGCGGTTGCTTGGTTGAATGGGTGGGTCAGAATGTTGACAACACGTGCACTGCGCTTCATTCCCTGTAGTCGTTTGCCATATGGAAGTCGCATGTTATTATTCCTTTCGTATGTATGCTTTCTTTGTGAAGGTGGCAAATTACTTTTGAGACTTAGGAACGTTAAATATTTATTACGAATGGCCTTACAAGTATAATATAAAAATAAAATTGAAAAGCTCGTAACTAGATTCGAACTCTAAATGCCTGCTAACATATTGTATGCTCGCTGCGATTGGTGCCATGTAGCCACTGCAGCGGACAAACAATTGGTCTCGTAGCTCAGTACTAATGGAATTACCTAGGCTATCGCTTCGATACTGATCGTTGATGTTAAAAGTTCTGAACTCGAATGTGCAAACACCACAGTGAACTAAAGAATCGCGTCTCTCTTACGCCCAGATAGGTGCAACCATTTTCTACGCGTTACTTGGTTGAATGAGTCCAGCGTTATGTTTCAGGTGGTATTCACAATCGGTGCGTATGTGGCGATATTTATGATACCTGTTTATTATAACTTCCGTAGAAGAATATCGGAGACTTCAGAAAGGTCTTCGTAAACGATGCCTAGGCGAATACGAAATGACATTAAAAAATGCATGACTCAAGAATGGTTAGAACCCTTCCTGCTTCAAGTAACCTATCGACGTACGTCTTCCTTACGTAATTCCGCGCAGCTATTTGCAACGTACAAGCGCCATCCTTGTAACTCTGTATTCACGAGGAGAGCGGAAGTTCCCGCTTCGACAAGTTACTGATGAGTTACAGCCTTATGGTCCCGTTTTATGCCTTTTTTGAACGCTCTAACGGTAGTAATTACATGGCGTAAGCTATCACATCTGCTGTACAGCATTTGCGTGCCACAGATTATAAACTACAGTGCAAAACACGTTTCTATCAATTTCGATGTGATGAGACTGTACAAAATGGTGGTGCATTGACATGTCTGTAACTGGTCTTACCCTATCACGTTTTCTATGATACCACGACCGCCCTTTCTATCAAAAGAAAATGGCCTCTTGGACCAATCAGGTGCGCAATTCTCTACCGACAGCTATAGGCGTGTTTATGGTTTGTACAGTATAGTAACATTTCGTAAAAATTAGTAGAGTATTGGACACCGCTCTACATAAAATGGTAGTGTTTTTGAGATGGACCTCACTTACTGCCTCTTGTATCATTTTTCCATTGTGCGGAGAAGTCTACATCGGGTTAACTGCACATAACATTGCTGTAAGGTGTTGCGCAAAATGGGACTAAGAGGCATTTACGTCCTAGCTGGTTGCATATATTCGGAAAAAAATAGGGGCAGCTGTACCACCCGGTATAATAAGAACAGAAAAGTACAATTATTCTACCTTGAGGAACTCTCGTCTTAATAATTACAGAATCAGATAATGCTTCACCTACTGTCATTTTTTGAGTTATATTTCCTGGAAATGTAGCCACACATCCAGTCATTCTTTGGCTAGTACAACTGCCTTTACTTCTGTCGGTAGTATCGAATAAAATACCCTATAAAAAGCCTTGGGTAAGTCTATAGCGATTCTTTCCGTAATAAAACCCGATTTGCCTTCTATTAAACCAGCTGATAATTTTGCAAACGTTTCTAGTATAAACAGAAATAATGGATTCCGTCACCTTACATGAAACACATGTCAAGCTGACTGGCATGTGGTGATCCTCTTTATGTTTATCACCCTTTCATTTATACACATGAGCTACTGTAGCAACTCTCCATTCATTTGGTCTAGCTCCTTCATACAGACAGTAATCAAATAAATATTTCAGATATGGTACTATATCGCATCCTCAGAAATATTATCAATTCCATCTGCTTTTCTAGTTTTCTACTGTTGTATCTTATTATAAATATAGGTAATTTGCAATACTTCGTTAGCATTGGTCAACTCTTCTACCTGGATATTATCTTTCTGTCAAACAATTCTTGCATACTGCTAACTGAATACTTACGCCTTCTGTAAATCCTCACATATACACTGCCCTTGTTCATTAATTATTCCTGGAATATCCGTCTGGGATGCTGTTTTTGCCTTAAGGGTAAGATGCGCATTGGTATCACCCAAATATCACTATAAAATTTGTCACAAATGGAACATAATAATTGCTTTTACACATATCAAGTGAAAAATCTGCGGCAAATTAAGAAATACCGTCCTTATTTGAGAAATATGAAAACATACTTAAGGCTTGTAGACAGGACTGGTTTATGTCGTACTCCGCTGCTGGTGCCGTCTTTTGTTACTTTCTTCAGGTCCAGGGCTAGCACCGTGGAATGGGAGGGCTATGTCTGTAGATTCTCATTATCTTTGTCCATATGACTAGAGCGGCCAGTTCAAACAGCAAAATGGAGGTCAACAGAAAAATAGCATGATCCCTGGACCAATAAATATTTTTATTTCTGTTCGAACGAAAGTAGCTCGATCCCTGGACCAATAAATATTTTTATTTCTGTTCGAACGAAAGTAGCTCGACCCCTGGACCAATAAATCACTAGTCCACTGAATTTTTCTTATGTACATTGGCCATACCATTTTGTCGCCTATTAAATATTGCATATCGCGATACAATTCATGAAATGATGTCATTGACAAGTGAAGCAATGAAGCGAAGGCAAAGAACTTCAGTGAACATAGATATTACACTCGAAATTGTTGAAAGTGTAAGATAAAAGACATACGTGTGTCACTGTGAGCGCAACACCAAATATACTTTTAAAGTGGTAAAGTACGTATAAATAATATTCTCCAAAAATCAGATATTTCTTAATTTGCCGCAGATTTTTCACTTGATATGTGTAAAAGCAATTATTATGTTCCATTTGTGACAAATTTTATAGTGATATTTGGGTGATACCAATGCGCACTATACCCCTGCCTTAAATTACCTATACATACTCTCCCATTTCTTAACTAAAATTCGCATGACTCCCAATTATGCTTGCCATCATGTTACCCTTAGTTCAGTTCATCCCCAGATTCAATTTCTTGGTAGTTTCCTTCAATTTATTTATTCCTTCTTCCACAAACATTCCTAACTCTCTTTCTTTCAAACCTCCACCAACTACTGTTTTTATTATTTCTCTGTTATAATATAAAGATACTTTACCATACCTTACCACCCTTAGAGGTATATACCGTTTTCACATTCCACAACAACTGCTTTAATCCCATCGTACACACTGTTTACAGTTTTACTTACCATTTTTTACCGAACATAATTATAATCAAAAACTCCCTCATGCCTGTCTCATCAACCATATTGTATGATGCCACTGAATAATCCTACTTTTTCAGTATTCCTTTTGGTCATATTTATTTTTAACTACGGCAAAAAAAGAGTTTCGTGATCACTTACACTATCTATCACTTCAGTTCCTCTACACTGTTCACGTGGTTTTACCAGCACCATTACCAGAATATTCGTCCTTGTATTTGGTTTAAGACTGAAGTACTTCACCGTCGCGTGACTGAAGTCCAAGAGAGCCATGACCGATCTATAGTGAGAACTTCATAAGACTATATACCAATATATCGAGTGTTATAATTTTTCAGACAGGTATCTACATTCCGAATCAGCATGACGACTTTAAGTGATATAATTCTACATTTCCTAATATAAGGTTACCTTTTTTTTACAATTTTCGGGGAGGTATATAAACTGGTACAACTACTTTTACATTGTGCTTTATGTAACTTTATCATTCAGTGGCGTCGTTTCTTACACACATTTTAAGAGATGAAAATATGAGTAGCCATTCGCAGTCATTCTACATACACACTAGAAGTATTAATTCAACTTATATACTACTTATTTACATACTTCATGATACTACTTTCATGACTGAGAGCAATTTTCATACATTTCAGTTCCCACGTGTTCTACACCACAGCTAATAAAAGCGGTTTGGCATGAAGAACAAACGGCGGCAGAACTATTTAAACCTCGACGGAGAAAAGGAAACTCCTTCAACATCGAAACACTTACTGAGCAATTTCATTTTTTAGACAATTTCACGCCGTATAAACTCTTCTAATAACACTGATCACCATGCACGTGTTTCATGTGCTTACAGCGACAGTGAACTGCTGCAAGCTACACAGAATTTAAACGCTGCGGTTCTGGCAGTCAATTGTATCTATGGCATTTGATAGGGTAGATCATGGAAGACTACTGGCAACAATGAGTGCAATTGGATTAGAAAAAAGAGTGACTGAATGGGTGGCTATATTTCTAGAAAATAGAACTCAGAGAATTAGAGTAGGCGAAGCTCTATCTGACCCTGTAATGATTAAGAGGGGAATTCCTCAAGGCAGTATTATTGAACCTTTATATTTTCTTATATATATATCAATGATATGTGTAAAAAAGTGGAATCAGAGATAAGGCTGCTTGCAGATGATGTTATTCTGTACAGAGTAATAAATAAGTTACAAGATTGTGAGCAGCTGCAGGGTGACCTCGATAGTGTTGTGAGATGGACGGTGGACAATGGTACGATGATAAACGGGGTTAAAAGTCAGGTTGTGAGTTTCACAAATAGGAAAAGTCCTCTCAGTTTTAATTACTGTTTTGATGGGGTGAAAGTTCATTTTGGGGATCATTGTAAGTACCTAGGTGTTAATATAAGAAAAGACCTTCATTGGGGTAATCACATAAATATGATTGTTAATAAAGGGTACAGATCTCTGCACATGGTTATGAGGGAATTTAGGGGTTGTAGCAAGGATGTAAAGGAGAGGGCATATAAGTCTCTGGTAATACCCCAACTAGAGTATGGTTCCAGTGTATGGGAACCTCCCCAGGATTCCGTGATTCAAGAACTGGAAAAAAATCGAAAGAAAAGCAGCTCGATTGGTTCTGGGTGATTTCCGACAAAAGAGTAGCGTTACAAAAATGTTGCAAAGTTTGGGCTGGGAAGATTTGGGAGAAAGGAGACGAGCTGCTCAATTAAATGGTAAGTTATGTTCCGAGCTGTCAGAGGAGAGATGGTGTGGGAGGACATCAGTAGACGAATAAGTTTGTGTGGTGTCTTTAAAAGTAGGAAAGATCACAATATGAAGATAAAGTTGGAATTCAAGAGGAAAAAATTGGGGCAAATATTCGTTTATAGGAAGGGGAGTTAGGGACTGGAATATCTTATCAAGGGAAATGTTCAATAATTTTCCAATTTCTTTTCGATCATTTAAGAAAAGTCTAGGAAAACAACAGATAGGGAATCTGCCACCTGGGCGACTGCCCTAAATGCAGATCAGTAGTGATTGATTGAAGCACGTTGCACAACCACAGAGATCGCAACTAGAGGGCACACTAAAGGGAAACCATAAATAACACTCGTATATTTTTATAAAACTGACGAGTTAGAAACTCTGTTAAAGTTTTACTTCACGTAAAACCACACTAACAGTGAACAATGAAAATCCTGGAATATCTGGTGACATATGATTCAATCCGGCGATATTCCTTGGGACGGAAAGTGAAATTGAGGGGACTGTCTCCAGGAAATGGGAATGTCTGGTAACCTTTCACTAATATATAGTCTTCTCCTTCTTCTCTCACCATCCGTCATTTCCGCACAACTTGGCGGTGTCTCAAGTGCGATATGTGGACCTGGTCCAGTTTCACGGCTAGTTGCCCCTCCTGATGTCAAATATATGTGCGAGTATGCATTCAGTTATCACGTGTTTCTGTAAAGATTAGCAGTCCGGTGAGTTGTGCGGGTCTGAAGATGTGTGCGTTAAGAAAACACTCAGTTCCCGTGACAGAGCGATTGACCATACACAGTTAAATCCCAGGCCCAGCCGTGAGTCGATTCCTGGACCCTCTTTATCGAAGGCTGCTACGCTAACCATTCAGAAAAAGAGCTGGACATATCCTATGTAGTCCTCTGGAGAAATAAATGCTAGTGGCTTTACGTCGCACCGACACAGATAAGTCTTATGGCGACGACGGAATAGGAAAGGCCTAGGAATTGGAAGGAAGTGGCCGTGGCCTTAATTAAGGTACAGCCCCAGCATCAACTCGCCCGGAGAAATAAATGAGCATATATTGCAACTCAAAACTGAAAACAATAATTATAATTCAGAAGCTGATCATAATCAATTTTTAGTCAGCGATGCTCAGGTCAACCATACATATGAAGAAAGTGGACAAACTCTGGAAAGCAAACGGCAGTGGAAGTAAAGTGATAAACCACAGAAAGCACTTCTAGGACGGCCGAAAGTGGGTTTTTAACTTGCTCCTCCCCTAGGTTGTCTTCCCAGTGCTGAGCACTCTCTGTTCCTGTGTTAAAATCTTATTTTTTAACAATGCTGGGAATCGGAGCCTGGCCAACTCTGACATCATTCAGAACACCGGGTGCGGAATGAGGAGAAAAGGAAACCTTATTTTCTTTCCATCTGAGTTTGTTGGAAGAAAGCCTTTCAAGTATTCTTGTCTTCTCCAGGTCAATTTCATCCCAGTAGGTATCTGTATATGTTCGCTTGTAACTTGGCATCTCCTAGTCTTCTGTCGATTAAGGTTGTTGATATTTCAATTGTAATTGCTATGCATATTTGCTGTAGATTTCATCAGCATTAAACAAATGAAATAGGAGTAAAAATAAACTCGTGTTGTCGTACCGAGGTGGTGTAGTTATTTTCAGGCACAGCCCAATGGAGATGAACTGCATGTACCATTTTAACTACATACCAGCCCTCTTGAATATCCAGTCATTCGACCGGGTCAGGAATGGGATGAATGAAGCCCCATTCTAGCGGCGAGAATAGGAATTATGCCGGTTGCCGAAGTCTGTCGCACTCCACTGGGGCAATTTTTAATTATTGACAGATGAAATGAAATGACATTGGAGAGTGTTGCTGGAATGAAGGATGACAGGGAAAACCGGAGTACCCGGAGAAAACCTGTCCAGCCTCCGCTTTGTCCAACACATCTCACATGGAGTGACCGGGATTTCAACCACAGAACCCAGCTGTGAGAGGCCGGCCTGCTGCCGCCTACGCCATGGAGGCTACCACCCCTATTATCATTCTCAAATTTCTGCCAGTACCAGGAATCGAATCCGGTTCTTCGACGACGGCATGAAGTAATGATAAGCGTTGCGCTATGGAAGTGGACAAAATTTGAGTATTTTTTGTGAATTTGATGTTCATTCCACATGCTTTCTAAATGACCCGTGTTTAGCTAAAGACTATTTCTGTTTCTGATTGGTAGTGGTGGTTTGAATCCTTGAACTGCCTGGAATGAAATTGAGTAGAAATCATTGAGTAGTATTCTATCTGATTTCTGGTATGATACCTGTTGGTTTCTGAGTTGTAGTGACATTGCAATGAAGTTACATGGGTCTAAAATCAGATGTGTATGACATATAGAAAATGAAATGACTTAGGAAACTTAGTACAGCAACACTTTACATCACTTTTGATTGTTTATTCCTATTGTCGGCGCGAAAATTGCCGTAGAGCTTTCGTAAAATTCGCACTCTTTCTCGTTTCTACTATTAACTTTCCTATTTTTATTAATTTTTTCAGCACTCTTCAACACAGTACAGTTAAAATATTTGCTACACTAAAACGTTCCACGGTGCATACGCCAAGAATATATCAAGATGCTATGAAACTCCACAGCCTGTTTCCAGTCATTCGACCTGGTCAGGAATGGAATGAATCACGTCCCCATCTAGCGGTGAGGAGAGAAATCGTTCCGGCTGCCGAAACCTGTCGCACTCCCCTGAGGCAATGATTAATGACTGACAAAAGAAATGAAATGATATTGGAGAGTGTCGCAGGAATGAAAGATGACAGGGAAAACCGAAGTACCCGGAGAAAAACCTGTCCCGCCTCCTCTATGTCCAGCAAAATTTTCACATGGAGTGACCGGGATTTGAACCCCGGAACCCAGCGGTGGGAGGCGGAGTGCTGCTGCATGAGCCACGGAGATTCGCACGTATCATGCACATTTAAATATATTAAATTACAATCACAATAGAAATAAGCTCATCGGACAAAATTCATCATCCCCTTGAAAGAGCACACTGGTGACTTCGGAGCGAAGTAGAGAGTTTTGCACCGGTAACAGGCGGTCGTGTGATCCTTCACCGCTCATGTTTAACTATGGCACTGAAGTGGTGTGTGTGCGCCAGTCGTTTGTATGGAAACAGCGCATCAAGGCGGGTTGAAGCGAAGACTGGGGAAAAGGGAGCTATCGTTTCTGGACGTGTCCATGATCAGACAGTGAATGAAGTTGCACGATTTGTTGGTGTATCAACGCGGACTGACCAGCGTGACCATCTGACACGGTATACTAAACGCGCCCAAGAAACAAGGCGTAAGAACTGTAGTCTTAAAAAGATCCCAACCCACAGGGACGGGAGAACAGTGTCACACCTTATCAATGAAAATTGGTTTCAAATCCCACAGGAATTGGTCCTGTCAGTGAAATAATGTTTTCGATGTGAGAATGGAACTGCATGCAGTTAACATTTGGAGTCGCGTACCTCGTATGAGGCCATTGTTCACAGCAGCACATACAGATTAACGTCTTCGATGGGCCAAACAACACCGAACGTGGACAGTAGCTGACTGGAAGCGTATTGTGTTGTCCAACGAGTTGAGATTTTACCTGATTTCAAAAGGCGTAAGGCGTCGAATTCACCGACGGCGCAATCAGGTGTCTAACCTACTGTCTGCGGTGAGTGTAGTGAGGCCGGAGGTGGTTCTGTGACGTTTAGTGGGTGGTTTTCGTACTGTGACTTGGGCCCACTCATTCAAGTCACTACGGACATGAGCCAGGATGTTCATTTCAGTAGCCTCGGTGACCAAGTGTTGCCCATCATTCAACATAATCAAGATGAGTATGCTGTGTACACTCCCATTTTCCAAGACGATAACAACCGTGTTCATAGGATTGTACGTATACTGTACGTGACTGGCACCCTGTCACACCTTCAGTGACCCGATAAATCCACTGATCAAAATGATATAGGGAATGTGTGGAACTAAATGGAACAGCGGGTGACACGCCGACGTCAGCAACCCCGCAATTTGGTGGCTCCACGCGATCTCAATCTCATCACAGAGAGTGGCGGCAGCTGGATATTATATAACTGCGGAGACTTGTGGACTTATCAAAGTTATCAAAGGTGGAGGCGGTGTTACACGGTATTAGATCTATGTCTCTAGGGGTTGACTAATTTTTTGTTCTCTGAGCTTAGTAGTAATGAAAAAAAATAACATGATCTAAGAGAAGTGGATTTGCTTATTAAAGAAGCAGAGAACATAAGAAAACACTACAAACTTCGAGAAGATACTGAAACGTCGGCTTCAGTATAGTGATGAACAACAGGTTAACGAACAGGAATAAAATGACCCATTAAAGGAAGAGGGAAATGATGCCGAAGAGCAAGGAACGATGTGGTGGAGAGGGGGAGGGGAAGTGGGGAGGAGGAGACTTAAGTTCGCAACTGGATGATTTATTCCGGTTTTCCTGTATTGATACAAAGGAACGCTTAAATTCTGAGTGGCGAGGGATTCCACTGTCCGCCTTCGATAACGGTGCACAATTCAGTGTAGACACCACAGCAATACAGGTTATCTGAAGTATCTCGCAAGTACTCACAGCATACAGGTTATCTGATATATCTCGCAAATACTAAGTATACACGGTTGGTAGCCAAGATGCGCAATGTTCCTTATACGAAGAAATAAATACTTTTCATTGAGGTTAAAACTTAAAGAATTACTTTATAAACCTCCCCTACAAGGTGTCTCGGTTTAGCAGAAGATCATGCTATCTCATCATTTCGTCCAAGACTGACTTTATACAATGGTTAAACTCATGCTCTGTCTACAGTGGTGCAATGTAAACAACGAATGTCCATAAACATATGTTAACAAAGGTTACAAACTAGCTAGTGCATTCCTATGAGAAAATCAATTCCCCACTGCAAGCCCTATTGATGCGCACCATAATGAAACCCTAACGTTGTGTATTCCCTACAGATCACAAGTGTACTATAACAGAATTCATGTTCACAATAGAAGCGTAATCTAAATATGGAACACAATATACAAAAGGATTTTTTGTTTAACACATGTGAATTTATTGTAGCAATGGAAGAGTGGAGTGGGGCACGAACTTGCTGTTCATTACATTTGCTATGCACATGGGAGCTGGTGTGTCAATAGCCATCTACACTAAATTAGATTGCCATTACACAGGAGTTTTTAAATACCATCATTGTTGGTGTATTTTATGTGCTCCGTATACTTATGGTTTTACACACACACACAGGTGTGTGTATGTTTAGCGACGCAGTTATGTGGGAGTTGGAGGTGAACTGTCTAATAACCCATATTATTACGGTGTCTGTGTGAATGGTTGTACTTCTAGAACACAGGATTTTATGTGTGGTAAAATAAAACTTTCTCTCCTCTACGTAGTCCATCTTCGTACGGCCACATGTATGCTAATGAACTACGGTACCGGTATGTGATATTGCCACTGTAACCTTTCATTTCAAATTGAAGACCACGAATATGTATTCGTCAAAATGTTATCCGTTCTCCTGATTGTGTGATTGTGTCTTTAGCACTCCACCAATTTAACAGATTACTGTGTTGAACACTTCAGTGGTAGTCAATTTCCAGTGCGTTAGGAAATATATCAGATAACGAATAACGTTCTCGGATGTTGACCCGGAAGAGAAAAGAAAAAAGGTAAAAACCCCATAACAGGAAGTAAAATATTTCTCATCAGTATCAACGAACTTTCTCCAAAGCTTTGAAAGAGCATAAATACCGCGGAATATGACCCAAGTAATTCGTCGAATACATTTTCCATTTCATCGAGGGTTTAAAACTCTCTTCATATTAAAACGATTGCTTAACGAGTGCAATGGATGGTAATCGAAAGGAAATATATTGGGGAAACACCGGGCGAGTAGGCCGTGCGGTTAGGGGCGCGCATCTGCTACCTTGCATCCTGGAGATAGTAGGTGCAAACCCCACTGTCGGCAGCCCTGAAGATAGTTTCCGTGGTTTCCTATTTTCACACTAGGCCACGGCCGCTTCCTTCCCACTTCTAGGCCATTCCTATCCCATCGTCGCCATGAGACTTATCTGTGTCAGTGCGACGTACAGCAAATTGTAAATATGGGGGAAATATGCCGGATGCATGCGTGTTGCCCAAACCAAGGTGGTTAATGTTGTCATCGACGTGAAGCGGTATACTCTAAAATAATGACAATTTTATTATTTTTAAGCGTCAGTTCGATGGCTTTCAGTCTTTCTTGTTTCGGAACGAGCCTATGTAGTAGTTCAGAAGAACAAAGTGTTGTGGTAAATCCCTCAAGGATATAAAGTTATAACAGACAACGAAGCGCTTATTGGGACAAACGAAGATGAAATATTTGGAGAAGAATTTAATGTCAGTGCAGAAATAATTCGACAACACCTCTGTCAGCCTGTAAAACGGCATAGAATAGGACAATGCTGGAATTAGTATGTTAAATTAGCAGTGTATCTTGTAATAGTTTCTTTCCATGGAAATACTTGTCTTACTCTTGCTGTAATTGCTGTTTTTGGGTAGATTTGTTCTATACTGTATTATCACTTGTAATGTTAAGCCAGTAGTAAGCTCAACCTATAATATTGTACGATGTGCAGGGCTGAGTGGTTCAGACGGTTGAGACGCTGGCCTTCTGATCCCAACTTGGCAGGTTCGATCCTGGCTAAGTCCGATGGTATTTGAAGGTGCTCAAATACGTCAGCCTTGTGTCAGCAGATTTACTGGCACGTGATAGAACTTCCGCGGGACGAAATTCTGGCACCTCTGCGTCTCCGAAAACCGTAAAAGGGTAGTTAGTGGGAAGTAAGGCCATTATTATTATTATTATTATTATTATTAAAATTATTATTATTATTATTATTAAGCTTTATGTTCCTTTTCTCGGTTATATTTTGGTTATTTTCAAAGACAAACTCTATAAAATGTTCATAAGATAGGGTAACAATTTTAGAATATCGAATAACAACTACCTTGAGCTTGAAGCTCCCTCATGAAACATTCTCTGTGAGTGCTGCGGCTCCTTTCAAAATAACAGTCAAGGAGACGAACCTCCCAATTTCTTTTACAGAGTATTCAAAATATACAATGCTTCGAGAGCACCTTTTGCTACACAAAATTATCTAAGAGACCACTCTCCAAACAACATACCACACCGGCCTTCCAAAGGCACCATTTAACCATTACAGAGAAGGAGCGCCTTCGCTCTATTAAACTTTTACACTTGGAAACCTAGTTCCAGAAAGGTCCAGGCCTATCAAATGCACAACCTACACTTTACAACTCAAACAGTATTCACTGTCTTAGACACTCAACAGTCTAACCTCCTAACATAAAATAATGAAATTGAATTTTACGGGGGTATCGAATACCCAGTCTACCGGACCTTTGTGGAAAACAACAGGTTAAAGTTACTGGCCCAAAAATCAAAATGTTATGGAAGCGGACGCTTGCACTCCTTGAAAATTGCAATTAAGAGATTGAAACCCTATTTGGGCTTCTGGCCCGAAGTTACAGGGGCTAAGCCTAAACTACCGAGGTGACTAGATGGAGTGAATATTTAAATTACAAATATTTCAAACTGAAGCAGGTTACAAAATCATAGTCGCCTCACAATCAAGTTGATAGGGAACGCGAGAGGGTAACACACTCACTATTCCCTGATTTCGGCTAAGTTATATTGACTTGTTTGAGGGTTACATTTTAGAAAATTTAAGTTACATTAGTAAAGATTGGGAACCTTCCCCTCGAGATAGCTTTCAAAGACTATCACTTAGATAGGACAGCCATTACCTTGAGCTGATGGATTACTCTGTGATGGACGAGGCCCTCCGCCTCTTTTATAAACACACACACTAGACTGGAGCGATGATTAAGACCTCCTAGCCGAAAAAAGTGCCAGCTTTTATACCCGAAAGGAAAGATACAGAAAACTCTGGGCTATGACCCAACACACCCCCAATACCCATTCGGTAATTAAATAGATACAAGATAGATGTAATTGGCTGAAAAATACATATACAAAATTTTCTATTGGCTAGCATCCAAAGTTGGCGAGAAGAGACAGAAGTGTTGTCAACTTTAACATACCAAAAACAAAGAATAATCAACTCTGTATAGTAAACCTTAAAATAAAAGAAATACTTACAATTTCAATAATTCCTCTTAACACCAGAGTGCATAAACATACTTTGTAGTAGAGACATTTGTTGACAAAGGTTCAAACTTCTTGCGGTAGTTCTTGCATGTTTTAGATTTAAGTCGGCATTTTCCAAGGCGCTTCATTTGAATAAACGGGGCGAGTGTACCCGGTACAATAATAATAATACTTGGTCCCACATTATTAGTCATTGAAAATTCGAACTGACTTCATTAGTTATTAGTGTCCGACTCGTTGGCTGAATGGTCAGCGTACTGGCCTTCGGTTCAGAGGGTCTCGGGTTCGATTCCCGGCCGGGTCCGTGATTTTAACCTTAATTGGTTAACTACAATGGCTCGGGGCTGGGTGTGTGTGGCGTATTCAACATTAGAGATCATCCTTATCTTCACAGACATGCAGGTCGCCTAATAGGCAGTCTACTAGTAAAAGACCTGCACCAGGCCTCTCCGGAGGCCATACGCCATTATATTGTTATTAGTAAATACTTAAATTTCAGGGTTTTACGTTGGTTCGTGAGTATCGCTAAAGATGAGGGATAACGATTACGACTGCACAATGTGGAGGCTTTAATGCTGTAGCAGCATAATAAAACAAGTTAACATAATTGGGACGTAATGAGGACGTTAGTAAATGACAGGCATCATGAATGGTTTCTCACTAAGGTGGCTACAGTTCGATTCCCGACTAAATCATGTTATAGATTTTAGATGAAAATTCATGCCCCTTTGGTTCACATCCAATGTGTAGGTCCGTAGCTAATGATTATAATATTTATATTCACATAAAACTGGTTGTGTTTGACCCCATGAACAAGTAGGAACTAACGACGGTGCCAGCCCTGACCGAAGATTGCATTTTCCATACTATGACTAGGCCTAATGGAAATAGTATATGTTAAGATTCACAAAAAATATAAATATTATCGGTAATGAAACAAAATCAGGCAGATTTCCCGTTGTCCTCACGTGTCAAGACAAACTCGTGAACTTAGATCGATTCTAAGCCTTTATACACACAAAATAATCTCCACAACGATTACTAAATCTTTACTCTCCTCGTGTTATATGAATATTATTTAGTGATTTTGGAACTAATATGAATAGGTTCCTCAAAATGACCAATTACCAAGAGATAAGGCCTTATATTCATGAGACTCAAGGCCACCCTCCCGTCCGTAACACACAATGGTCTAAATCACTCCGATCTGGTATTAGGAAGATATTGATTGAACAGAAGCGTTGCTAAAAGTACGGATATACAATAGGCTATGTATATATACATTTACAATACCTTGGGATGGATTTTAAAGAAACTGAAGAAAAAAACCGTCAAGTATGAAGGTGTGTGAACATAAGCCGAAGGATTGTCAGGGAACGCATTGAACTATGAGCTCATATGAAGCCAAATTGCATATGTGCGCCATCTTGATGACACTGAGTATTTCCTCTAGCATGAACCTGTTCAGATGTGGATTTCACGAGCTCGGAGGTTCCCTTATGAGTATCTAGAGTCGCAGTTCGCGTAATCAGACGATCGGTGACAAATACTTCAAGAAAATGAAGGTGGACTAAAGTGCATTCATGGTCTAAAGAGATACATCAATGCATCTGGTACCTAGCAATGGAGTACCGGGATAGTGGGCAGTAGGGTTCGTAAGTATTTTAGGTAGAGTGGAAGATTGGAGCTAGATTTACGAAATATTTTGATGTTATATACAATTTCATTCGATTTTATAATGTTTGTTTTGATTATTAAAATGAATAGCTGATCTCTGTAGGTTTCATGAATGACTAGCTTATGAGTTTAGAATTAATATTTCATATACTGTATAAATAAATTATTCTCGACCGCGCGAGTGACTTCGAGGTTTGGGTGACATAGCTGTCAGCTTGCATTCGGGAGATACTGGGTTCGAACTCCACCGTCGGCAGCCCTGAAGATGGCTTTCCGTGGTTTCCAATTTTCACACCAAGAAAATGCTGGAGCTGAAAATCAATCAAGGCCACAGTCGAGTCCTTCCCACTCCTAACTTAAGTAACATCATAGCCCTTTGTACGGGAATTTCTGTTTGCTTAGGAAGAATGGGCGGGTGATTTCTTAGAACATTTCATGCGTTGTTTAATGTCTTCAAGATTTTCTTCTGTTAACACTGTACATCATCTTCTTCCCACCCTATCATTAATTTTTCCCATTTCACGAAATTTATTAACTAATCTATGAACCGTCGCACGACATGAAACTCGAACACCTGGGAATTTCTCTCGAAATAGACTCCCAACAGCACAAGCGGATTTTGGACGAACATACGAATCGTAAATAAACACTCGATGTGGAATAGAAAAATTAGGCCTAAGAACTAGGCTGATTTTCTTTACATCGACTTTGAGATAACGGCAGAACCGATTGACATCGTAAAGCATTCTTACGAAAGCTTCTGACCTGTAGATTTGAGGAATGTCTTTAAGAGCATAAACATTTCTTGCCGTACATTTTTATGTTATTAATTATTATTGGTCAATGCGCTCGCCAGTAATTCTAAGCCGCCTGAACCGTGAGTGCGCTGAGTAGGTGGCACGATAGAGGAGGTGAAACGGTTCAGGCACGCATGCGCAGTTAGACATCTGTGCTTCGTGGACAGGAATAGTCGCTGTTTTGCTCCCCAGCGGTTGAGCAGTGCACATTGCATACAAAATTCCTCTAAATGTAAATGAGATTTCGGTGTCCGGATTAAAATTTTATTTCAAATTAGTAACCAATCAGATCATTCATTAATGTGTGTGATTCGTCTTCTAAAATACTGTATATCATAGGTAACGACATTTCATTCCTCCTGGTGTGAAAATTATTGTTCTTGGGGTAGATTTCATATAGGTTTTACGTATTTTGTCACATGCTTATCGCTAAACAAGTATGTAGTTATAACTGTCTCCTCTTTGACCCACCGAGCTCGATAGCTGAAGTCGCTTAAGTGCGGCCAGTATCCAGTATTCGGGAGATAGTAGGTTCGAACCCCACTGTCGGCAGCCCTGAAGATGGTTTTCCGTGGTTTCCCATTTTCACACCAGGCAAATGCTGGGGCTGTACCTTAATTAAGGCCACGGCCGCTTCCTTCCAACTCCTAGCCCTTCCCTGTCCCATCGTCGCCATAAGACCTATTTGTGTCGGTGCGACGTAAAGCAACTAGTAATAATAATAAACCTCTTTGACCCTTCTTCGAACGCCTAAAAATATGCGCGCAAAACAACATAAAAATGGAATTCGCTGATTTTTTGCAAGAAACCGGTAACGGTGACTATCCCTCTGTAGATGGTGACGGATCAAATATTATTGAACTACTAGCCCGAATTTTAGCACATGATGATATCGTGATTGAAACTTATAACAAAACGTTCAGTTCTGCAAAAGGTGATATCATTTCTTCGATGGTTGCCATTTTAATTAATTTGAAAGTCATTGGAATTATACCTCGTATTTCAAAACTATACACTAGCATCTACAGATTAATGCTGATGATGAAAGATAGCTGTTTCATTTTTCTGCAAAATTCTTGAGTTCTTTCGAATTATGGTTTGCCTCCACATATAATTATTCTAATAATTTGAAATATAGTTATGCTCCTTAGAAATCGGAACGCTTCCCAAGGGCCTAATTCTAAAAAGTATGTACGAAAACTGTTTAGATATGGAAATAATAAGTGGAGATAAAAGCTGGATGAAACACTTCCGTTTTCTTTCAGGAGGCATCAATTTCCAACTCACTTAGCATTTTGTATCACGCTCAGTAAACCTCATTGTACGTCTTGGTCTTTATTCACCTCAGCCATTTTTCAGCCATGGCCAGTTAAATGTTGCAGTATCAAGAGGGAGATATGTTTAAGTTGCAATAGTGACAAAAGGTAATTGTACAAGAAATGCACCGAGCAAGGGGCTGCGTGTTTTGGGTGACGTAGCTATCAGCTTGCATTAGGGAGATAATGGGTTTTGAACCCCAATGTCGGCAGCTCTAAAGATGGATTTCCGTGGTATCCCATTTTCACTCCGTAAGACCTATCTGTGTCTGTTCGATGTAAAGAAAATTGTACGAAAATAAAGTACAAGGAGTGCCGTACATAAGGAAATACTTGAATAAATATTTACCCTATTGACCGTAATGTCTTGACGTGTTTCAACTAGTTATTATTATTTCCAATTTATTCTCACTTCGCTTTGGACGCAGTGAGCAAGAACATCAAGAAAGTAGCGGTGGCGTGGCATACAAACAAAATATCACTAGGCTTTTTTCAATTACTACTGGAAGTCGGCACCGTACATACATGCATACATTTTAATTTTCAGTGTTCGGTCTGAAAGCATCTGTGAATCAACTATCGTCCTCCACAATCATTTACATGCCACTAGATCTGTGGCCTCGATTAGTTCTACACCTCCGATCTTTCAATCATAGACTCTTCCTGAAACACGAAACAATCTGCGTTATGAGGCGAAACCAGTTGATAACACTTAAGTTTTGGAAATGCCAGTTCTCATACTACACTCGTTGTATCTCTTTCAAAATCCTAAGTTATTACATTGCAGGCTTTCGGCACAGTCTGCTGTCAGAATCAAATCATCGGAACATCACTGCCAGGTCCTCATGCTCTTCCACCTCAACACTTCGGATAGAACGGATTTCAGTCTATGCCATGTCTGGAGAGGATGATCCAAACACTCCACCTCAAGTAGCAACACTGCAGCAACTCACGTGTGGAGTTGATTGAATTTTGCCTAGTGTTTACGTGCACCAATACGATGACTACTCACAAATCAGGTCATTTTAGACGAAGTTTTGAAGAGCTGAAGAGCTCTTTAGATAGAAAAATCGGATCTCCTTTCGCATCTCAAATACCTGACCATATATCCGTCTGCCCTGCCAGTTAACAACGGATGTTTAGATGATGTAACTGATACTGCGTTGCAGTCTTTTGGTAGTGATATACCTACTCTATTTTGGTGTGAACCTGGACTGAAGTTGAGAACAATTCTTATATGAGAGTTCTTATTAATTGACTCATTGAACGATCTCCGTACTTTTCTATAGCTTAATTTACTGTCTTCAAACATTGTGAGGGGAATATTTTTATATTTTTAGAGTATTAAAATGTTTTATGTGTAAAGTATTCTCTCTGATAATAAGGCCATCGATCCACTTACAGTACTGTTTGGGATAATAAAAATCAATATTTAATATTTTTCGCCGTATTCTAGGAATAATTAATGCGGTCACAACATGCTCATAAAGAAAAGTGTTCTTATGAAGAGAAGTTGTGTATTAACAAGATGGGGTTTTGGCCACGATGTGAAGCAATGGAGAGAGTAGTTTACGCACGTATGTAGTGTGGAAATTGCAATTAATATTTTGTGCTGTGGTAGGTTTCCAACCAAGTGCTAGGTGCTTTGTGGGAGAGCAATTAACAGAACATAGTAGCAGCGGAGGGGACAATAGCTTCAGAGGAGCCGTTATATTCCAATCCAAGAACAAACACTATACCTGAGCACGATGGTGCTATAGACTCTCATTGCTGTTAGTCCTGTTTGATTATGTGCTCATCATTAATATCGTACATTACAGCAATACTATAGTGTTGGTACATATGACACCGAATTTCTACCGCACAGTTCAATAATACACGGAGTTATTACACCCTGTGGAGTTGAAACATATTCAGGCTGCAGAGAACATTTTCATGGAATAGTTGACCCCAGGTGTGGTAGTTAGGGATCGTACACGCAGGGTGCATACACTTCTATCAGTATTCTGAACTGTCACCTAAGATCAGAACTGATAGAACGAAGCAAAATAATTTACATTTATCGATTGTTTCTTTAGATTGTCCGACCCCTTGGGTGAATGTTCAGCTTTGAGGCCTTTGGTTCAGAGGGTCCCGGGTTAGATTCCCGGCCGGTTGGGGATTTTAATCGCTCGTAATTAATTATTCTGGCTCGGAGACTGGCTGCTTGTGTTTGTCCCAAACACTCTTCTCTTCATATTCAGACACACACCATGCTGCCAACCACCCCAGAAACACGCAATAGTGAATACATCCCTTCACATAGGGTTGGAACCAGGAATGGCATCCGGTCGTAAAACAGAGCCATATCCACATGTGTGACACAGTTTGCACCCCCAACCACATAGGTGTGGGAAAAGCGGTAGATTATACCAGGTGGCCCATCAGCGCCGTACTTTCTACTTATAAGTGCCCCGCATGCATTAATGACGAATGGGGTGCCTATTCGCTGATTTACAAAGGAGCGCTACAACGTACTGTATTTCCGTAACAGGGTGCATTTGTAAACACGCCAAAGATGCAGTAAATAAATCTTAATAACTCATTAATTTACACATGTACAGACATTCCACTTTACTAGAAAGTTGCTTGTATGTGATATATGCCTTGAACGATCCATTAGCTCTTAATTGCAACACTATTCACCTAAATATGTGTTAGACGGCAGGCGTCTATATGAAAACTCCCACCCTAAGTAGCAACACTGCAGCAACTCCCGCGTGGAGTTGATTGAATGTTGCCTAGAGTTATCAGTTCATTTTAGACGAAGTTTTGAAGAGCTGACGAGCTCTTTAGATGGAAAAATCGGATTCGCTACGCATCTCAAATGCCTGACCATATATCCGCCTGTCCTACCATTTAACAACGAATGTTCAGTTGATGTAACTGACACTGAGTCGCAGACTTATGGTAGTGTTATATCTACTCTATTTTGGTGTGAACCTGGAATGAGCTTCGGCTGCAGTCCGACCAGATTTTCCATAGACTTTTTTAATATAAACTGCTTTATGTCGCACCAACAATTCTCTGTGGATTAAAATGATGTCTGTATATTCGTCATTGCCGAACACACCGGCCATTGTCGATAAGTTTACAGCAACTGTAGTGCTACTGTAGCAAATACCAGCCTACTGATGAGCGCAGTGCTGACAAACATGCAGCGATCGGCTGTCCGGTTGTTATCTCTTCATATTCTGACGTAAATAACCTGCAGGCAGTAATACCCCTGTGAAAATCAGTTAGTAGACATACCATTCATAATCAATGCATCAGGGATACTTCTAAGTAGAAAGTTAGGCGCTGGTGGTCCAACTGGTATTATATGAATCATGGCTCTTAGACGAAATTTCGTGAATGTTATTTTAGCGCACAAAAAAGTTGTTGCAGACTCCAAAAACTGGTGAACAGTCTTTCAATCATTACAAAGCTAGTTATTTCTTTAATTTTGATTATTATTACCGGGCGCGTAGAGGCGCGCGGCTGTGAAGCTTGCATCCGGGAGATAGTAGGTTCGAATCCCACTATCGGCAGCCCTGAAAATGGTTTTCCGTGGTTTCCCATTTTCACACCAGGCAAATGCTGGGGCTGTACCTTAATTAAGGCCACGGCCGCTTCCTTCCAACTCCTAGGCCTTTCCTATCCCATCGTCGCCATAAGACCTATCTGTGTCGGTGCGACGTAAAGCCCATAGCAAAAAAAAAATTGATTATTTTGTGTTTAATTTAATGATTAGTATTTCCTTTTCTGGCACCTGATTGGAGATCATTCTCTGCGAAGCTTACGATCTTACTGTTTTCAAGATGCAACAATTCTTTTCAGTATTATATTTTGGTATGACTGCCTTTCCTGAAGTTGAATTTCCGTTCACTGTCGTCGTATTGATATCAATATATTAATAATAATAATAATAATAATAATAATAATAATAATAATAATAATAATAATAATAATAATTGGAAGAAGTAATTGGGTTGGGTGGATATAATGTAATCAGTTTTTGTCTATGCCTGCGACTTGGACTTAATGGCTGTGTTAAAAGCTTACAACATAATTTCTTGTAGATTGAAAAGAACTGAATCAAGTTTAACATGAAAACTTGCATTTCAAATATCAATGTGATGTTAGTTGGAAGAAACCTGAGAGGACTGAATGCAAGTTGGAAAATACGGATATGGAACAGCTGGATAATTTCAAGTCCTTAGTAATCCATGTAAGACTGTGTATTCTCGTAGGGTGGTAGCATACTGAATAAAATCGAATCATGGTGGAGAAGAGCTAACGCAGAGTGTTCGCAGCTGCGACCAGCGGTATTCTGTAAGAAATACGTGGTCTCTCAGACGGAATAATCCTTACATCGCTATTTCCAGATCAACTTTGCTTTATGGAAGTGAGAGTTGGGTGAACTGAGTATAGGCTGGAAATAACATACATGACAGTAGTGAGAATAATTGTTGATACAAACAGTTGGGAACAATGTCACGATGACACTCGCAATAAGGAAATAAGAACCATGTTAGGAATCAACTCAGCAGATGTAAGTGTGCGTATGAACAACCCTTGGTAGTGGCACCATGTGAGGTGAATGGAGGTAGATAGATTACTTAGAAGAATAACGGACATTCGGCCACAGAGGGTACGAAAAGCAGAGGAAGACCGTCATGACAATGTTTACAATCGTAATAATCTAATTGTTAGAAGTGTAAAACTAAACGAGGCCATAGTGGTAAGTTCAGACAGAGGATTATGGAGACACCCAGTTCATTCCGAAAAGCTTGTAACTGAACGCTGCAATTTGTAAGAATTATAGGAAGCGTTCAGTTTCTTTAGCCTTCCTACGCTCATTTGATATACGTGAGATATACAGGTTGTGAGAATGATTCAGTAAAACATTTGGAAAGGATTTTCATTATTAACCATTGTTTGAAAATTAATCGGACTTGCATCGTAACTTTGTCCTTTGATATTATTATTTCACGTGTTCACCACTATTGTTAACCCATTGGCTACAGACCTAATGTCCATTGTAAGGTACACGGTCTGGTGTATATTTTTCTAAAGTTTCAACTCAGTTTATATATTTCGAAATAGCTTGTTCGTGTTCAGACACTTTTGTACATCTGTGTTGTCTGTGTTGGCTAACAAACTGCCCTACATTAGGTCTTGGTAAAAGTAGGAGATTAAGTGACCGAGAGCTAATAACCATAGCTGATAACACATCTTGTATGACAGACTTAGTTAAGAACAGAAATTAAGCGTAAAAGTGAATTCTATGTAATGTGATAGAAGTTGTCACAATGGATAATGTAAACATAAAAATAGGCGCTCTCTTAAATGTTAAAGTAGAATCTCGCAAGCCCCAAGCCCCTGGACTTCAATTAACTTGGAACCTAAGAAATCAGCCAATCAGAATGCACTGACGTTGAGATGGTCCTAGTTGCACAATGGCGTCGCGTCGTTGGATGAAAGGCTGACTGCAATTTATTAGGCTCATCCCTACTAGTATGACAAGAAATACGGATTGTACAAGGATACAGCGATGAAAGGTAACGCTTGGACATCCAATCCATGCGACATGAATTATAAAGGAAAGTTAAACGAATGTGGTTTATGATTATGTACGTACATAATCCATTTCGCTATCTGGCCATAAGCAGGCATTTAAAAACCAGAAACCAGATGTCAGTTATAGAGTACAGACCATCAAGTGATCTCTTTTCTCAATAGGTAATACTTACATTTGCGTCGTTAACTATGAACAGCTCTATTTAAATAACTTTTATGCGTTTAAGTTCTAATATTAATGTTTAATTTCCATTGTGAATGGGGCAATAATTCAAATCGTTTCGAACTTTAGAGTAAATAATACTATTTAATGAAGCGAACAGACATTCCAAGGAACAGAGGTAAAAAAATATGCAATGACACCTCTCAACTGGTGAACGAACAAAGACACGCCATGAATGCAATTAAATATTTTCTTTTGAACGCTGGAGCTCCAATTGTGATTTTGTAAAGGCTAAAGTTACAATTTTTTTACCAGTGTTGTTTATTCAAAGTTAGGTTCAGAGTGTGTTAAATATTCTGATGAGATTGCCGATATCTGAGTTTGGCTCTAAGCTACATTGACAAGGTTTTCTGCAAGACCTCGATCGAAGTGACGACCACTCTGTGCCTTTTTTTCTTTTTTTACAATTGGCTTTACGTCGCACCGACACATACAGGCCTTATGGCGACGATGGAATAGGAAAGGCTCTTACCGCACGGCCAACTCGCCTGGTGTGTACCTTTTTAAGGAGCAAAATGTGGTGGTAACTGTGTGGTAAGAGATATTATATGTACGCAGTATAAGGTATAAAAAGGCCTACCCTCCAGAAACGTCACAATACATCGAGTCTTTGCAATGATTATTCGCATCATGCATCACTGACTCTAGCGCCCTTTTGCAGCCAGTTGATAAGAAGTGGTTCTCGCCGAACAAAGAAGAACGTTAACTGTAATATTGCCCTATACTGATGATGGAAGGAATTAACCGTGGCGAAAAGGAATAATTATTATGTCGACAATAGTCACTCGTGCACTTTTCTTGGAGTCACAGTGCAGGCACCATGACTTGTCAGTAATAAAAGTACGGACAAATAACTGGATGATCTCTTTAATATTATGCAGCAAAGTCAGCAAATACAACCTCATGCGCAACACTGTTAACTTATCACACGAGCGCGGTGTCTACTTTATGGATATTTTTCAAGATCCTTTTCTTTTGTTTGCTATTTGCATTACGTCGCACCGACACAGATAGGCCTTATGGCGATGGTGCGATAGGGAAGGCTAGGAGTGGGAAGGAAGTGGCCGTGGCCTTAATTAAGGTACAGCCCCAACATTTGCCTGGTGTGAAAATGGGAAACCACGGGAAAACATATTCAGGGCTGCCGACAGTCAGATTCGAACGCACTATCTCCCGGATGCAAGCTCACAGCTGCGCGACTCTAACCGCACGGTCAACTCCCCCGGTTTTTCAAGATTCCAATATTTCTCTCGTTATATTCTGAACACGATCCAGGCTGGTATTCAATGCGTCAATTTAGTCCTCATGTCACTCTTAATTCCTTTGAATTACTTCGGATAGAAATTTAATAGTGACAACTGTTTAATAGCTGCGAACCTTCTTCCTCCGTTTTTTCAAAACCTGGTGGGGAAACGCGTGTGATCTCTGCCGCATATACTGAATTGGCCCTGTTATACGGTCGGATGTCTTTCCTGACACCAACCTTATGTGAAAGGATGTATTCACTATTGCGTTTACTGTAGTGGTGGTATTGTGATGTGTTGTGTGTATGTGAACGAGAGAATATTGTAACAAACATAAAACACCAAATCCCCGAGATAGACGGGGTTAGAGTCCCCATACGAGCCGGGATTCGAACCTAGAACTTTCTGGACAGAAGGTCTCGAAGCTGACTTTCAGTCAAAATTAATAGGATGTTTACATTTTTATATACCATTTCTCAGCGATCGTACTTTTTAGAGACTCCTCTATGCCTGTTTCCAAGCTCATAAGAACGTACGATGCAAATTCCCAGATATTGTGGTACGTGAGTATGTTTTGGGCCGTGGCCTGTTATTGTGAACAATAATCATACATAACCACTGAAAATGTTTGGAACTGGGTCTGTAAGAGGTTGAAATCGCTGAACTTATTACAGTAATTCAAAATTAAATATTATTTATATTATTTCTACTGTGAGACCAGTCTCAATTAAAGGCTAAGTTCAATAATTTCTTGTTGCGAAAACTCTGAGAAATGTGTCACATTAATAAATATATTGTCCATGAATGATCTTCGTAGCTAAAGAGACCCACGAAGAAGAGATAAATTACTTTTTCCCTGACGTTAACTAATTAAATTACGTAAGGGAATGAAGACTATTATGCACTGCAGGGAGGTGGAGTAAATTAAATTCTACTTCCTACCGATTGATTTCAATTGATTAAGAACATGCTAACGCTAGTAATGAAACTGTCTTAGGATAGCAATATTAAAATGTACACCGCGCCACGTACACAATTATTTTTCAAGGCCACCTGCCAACGTTTATGTAACGTCGGTTGAATACTTGGCTTAGTTCAGTGCCGGATACCCTTTCTGTCACCTTGAACTGGTCGAACGTCATCATGATTCGAACCCGAAATATACAAATGTACCCTTCTGTCCCAGAGTTGGATGATATCTAGGAAAAGGAGACAGGGGATAAAAACGCTACAAGAGATACGTTACTAATCTAACGCATTCGATCTAGTTACCGTCATTGCACAATAGCAATAACAGTCCTATTTTGATCTATCATTTAGTTGAGATCCGTGACGTCAATATTTAAAACGCAATAATTGCTCAATAATTTCTTGGTGTATTTCGTTTAACATTATTACTATCCGAAGTTGGTGAATGATATCCTCACTCAATATTCCCAAATTCGAGCTAAGGTAATTTGTTATACTCTGGACACGTTTAGCTCATTTTTAGTGTGTAGAACCAGGCGAGTTGGCCGTGCGGTTAGGAGTGCGCAGCTGTGAGCTCGCATCCGGGAGATAGTCGATTCGAACCCCACTGTCATCAGCCCTGAAGATGGTTTTCCGTGGTTTCCCACTTTCACACCAGGCAAATGCTGGGGCTGTGCATTAATTAAGGCCACGGCCGCTTTCTTCCAATTCCTTGGCCTTCCCTGTCCTATCGCTGCCGTAAGGCCTATCTGTTTTGGTGCGACGTAAAACAACTAGCCAAAAAAGAATAGAGTGTAGACTGTCATCGTTAAGGAGACCTGCCGGCCCCTTGGTAGGGGAATAGCAAGCTTGCCTCCTACCCAGACGCCCGGGTTTGTTTCCCGGCCAGGTCAGGGATTTTTACTTGTGCTGAGCAGCGGTTACTTGGGGCATGTATTGTGGTCGTGCAGGAATTATCTTCCACGGTCCAGGCGAAGATCGAGTTTTCCGTTAATTCTGGAAATTTTGAATCGCTAGGTAGGCGAACATGACACGTTTGAAGGCTGTACTGGCCCACGTACTGGGTTATTCAGCTAAGAGGTCCAACTTAAATAACTCGTGAACTGTTGACCTTCTGTTTCCATTTCCATTAATGATATTAAGGGGCTCATAATGGAACCTGCAATACTTTTCCAGGGTGTCAACATCTGTATACACCAGGCAAATGCCGGGGCTGTACCTTATTTAAGTTCACGGCCACTTCGTTCACACACCTAGGTCTTTCCTATCCCATCGTCGCCATAATACCTATCTGTGTCGGTGCTACGTAAATAGAGTTTTAAAATATCTGTACAGGTAATGATACTAACGTTATTTTAAAAAGAGAATTAGGCCTAACCCATTTTCTACACATAGTCTTAAACTTATGGTCATTAAATATTCGGCGCTGTAATTATTTGAAAAATCGGACAACTACGTCTCGAGAAAATGTAATTTATTCAAATGTGCTCTATTTGCCAGCTATAGGCTGACCTGTTCGTTTGCATCACAAACCAGTCAGTCAAAAGATGCGTTACGTAAGACAAATTAGCTGTTGACGTACAGAGTTCCTTCACTTTCTAACAGCAACTGGGACCATAAAAATTACTGAGATAAATTGTATTATCTAACATTTTTAATATCGCCGTAGGTAACAGGTAAAAGAAAACGGATATGGGATGTGTTTCTTTTCCTATTCGACTTCCCTCAGTCAACTTTTATTCTTTACCGTTCCAGGCGGTATGATGCTTATGAGGCCTAGAGTGTGTTTCACATTTACACCCTTCGTGACCTTTTCGCTAGTAATGACCGTAAGTGTAAGGCAAGACTGAGAAAAAAGGGCGGTTTCAATTTTCAAAAATAGTAGGTTATCTCAGCTTATATTGAAACCCTGGTAAAGTACTGCAAATTACATTATGGGTCCCTCAATATCACACTGAAAGTGAAAACTGAATATCGATATCTTTAAAGGTTTATTTTAATTTTCATGAAAATCATATAACGAGAACATATCTCCAGTTACAGTTTACTTTACAAATTGAAAATATAGCAGTACATACACTAAATATTTGTATTAGTGATGATGATAATGATAATGAGATTGACTTAATGACAGCGAGAAATGATGAAATTGATATAATGATGGCGAGGATGGTAACAATTATCATTACTATAGTTGGGAACAAATCATGACGACCTCGTCTCACACCACTACTTTCCAGCGGCAGCTCTGTGTCTATTAGCGACTAATAGGATTTACTACCTCTACTGCAGCCAGAGTTGCCAAATCGGCTACTGCACTCTACACAAAGAAAGGGTAATAGTACAGAGAATGAGGGAGAAAGTGGTTTGGCAGCCTCTCCAAAATAAACAAGGATCACTTTGAGCTCGTTAACTCAGCAGGGTGCAAGGTGTGATTGACTACTGGCTTTCAGCTCGCTTCCAGGAACTGAGGTCGTCATGTTTTGTCCCCGACTATAACTTAATTGATATATACATTTTTAGTACCTAAATCATGAGCCTGAGCTGATGGAGAAAATTTTACTGGTTACAGCTGAAATCAAGCTCCATATTGTTCACGGCCATTGTGTTGTACTCATTGCATATTCTGTGAAGTCGTGAGTTATTGTGACTGGCTCTTTTCATATTATCACAGTAGAATGTAGATGAAACTCCTGTTTTCGCGTGTGGCACACCGAAACTTAATAATGAAAGAAAATACGAATTATCAAGGATACTATTTACTTTGTACGTACTTATATACGTATGTACTTGGTACATAAATCTCTACGTGTTTTAAAAGGTTTGAAATGGGCATCTATGAGGGGACACTTGTAGCTTACATTCAAAGGAAATTCTCCATATTTTCTCATATAGAGAAATTTTAGGAAAAGTTTCTGATTTTTTTCTATTATTTCGTTACCTTTATTGTTACATGGGTTCCATGTAGCACTAGTGTATCCAAGTCTGGGGCGTACTAATGGATTGTATAGCGTAATCATTCTTGTTATTCCATTAAGTGGTTTTCCATTACGCATGACGAATCCTAGCATTTTATACGCATTGTTAGCTGTTCTTTCAATATGACTTCGGGATGTTAACTTGGCATCGAACAATATACCAAGGTCATTGTACCTATGACTTTCGTCAAGTTCTCCACTAACAGTGAGTGACTGGAATTTGCCGGTACTTTTGGCCCTTGAGAAATATTTCACACTTAGAAATATTTGAGTTTGTTTTTAATACTCCATTCGCAGATGTTTTCTATATCGCACTGTAGAAGATGGCAATCCTCTACTGTCGAAATACGCCTGTACAAATTCAGATCATCTGCATAAAGTAAGCATTTAGAATGTCTTACACAATTTAGGAGGTTGAAGAATTATTTGATGTAGACGTCTTAGTTGAGTAACCTGCATACTGCCTAGCTACACAGGACATTAAACATCATATCTCTGAAATAACGCACCTTCACAAAAAGATGTATACAGCATTTTAGTATTATTTCGACCTCCATATTACAACCAGAAAGTTCGTGCTATGACTTACGAATCAACCTGTAAATCAAAAGCCCACTAGGCTGTTTATGATCAAAAGCAACAAGAGCTCTAACTTCCTTGGTGATATTGATACTCCGTAACAATGAAACAGCCGAGGTTAGAAACTTGGCCAATACGTGTAGTACTTTTGGAAAGAGAACTCACATATCTCTGGTTCAAATACCAAACGAGTCTGGAGGTCCTGTGACTATGATCACTACAGCAAGTTGCTTAAATCTGCAAGCTTGTTTTGCTTAGAAAGGAGAACACAGAACATTCAAAGATACAGCAATTTTGGAGGTGATCCAATGAAAGGACAGTGTATGGTAAGGTTCGGGTATTGATATACGCATAATAATATAGCAGTGTAAGGTTTAGAAAGAACATGCCTTTTCAACGGTAAGCCTTCAAGGGAAGTGATAAAATGTTACTTCCGGGGGGTATTCTTCCTAATTCACATAATTCGAATCATTGATATTTTGTATCAAATTGTTTAGAGTACAATATGATATTCAATGCAGCCATATCTCCAAGAGAGACAGGAAATATATCAGTGAAATGTATATTCAAACATCTATTAAGTTCAGAAGTGAGGAACACCGTGGTCATTTGTTCCACGTTGTAAGAAGTCGTCTTTAATATTGTATTCACGTTCTGTCTTTATCAACGTGTAAGAGAAATCAGAGAAAAAGTCCTGCGTCACTGTCATAATTTTAACATGGTACATTGACCCCGTTACACACGCCTAGAGTAAAATTTGTTGGCTGAAACTCGGCGCCGAAATTTTCGCGGTTTTCGCCTATTCGTGGTATATTCTCCTCATGCTTACCTCCATCCTCATGTTGTCAATTTCACCACCTCACAACCAATCACAGTTTCAGAATAGTCAAAAAACCTTACATATTATTATATATTCCTTGTTATATATT
Organism: Anabrus simplex; assembly: GCF_040414725.1. NCBI lineage: Eukaryota > Metazoa > Arthropoda > Insecta > Orthoptera > Tettigoniidae > Anabrus > Anabrus simplex. The sequence continues at coordinate 1,104,776,023 of NC_090266.1, read as the reverse complement.
ACATCATCGCACCACAAGATACACAAACTCATTTTTCGTCCTGCACACTGTCTGTGGAGTGCACTACCTCTCTCTGTCAGAAGGGCCTAATGTGCTAGTTTTTTCTTGCTAGCGGCTTTACGTCTTACCGACACAGATAGGTCTCATGGCGACGATGGGATAGGAAAGGCCTAGGAGTTGGAAGGAAGCGGCCGTGGCCTTAATTGAGGTACAGCCCCAGCAATTGCCTGGTGTGAATATGGGAAACCACGGAAAACCATCTTCAGGGCTGCCAACAGTAGGATTCGAACCCACTATCTCCCGGATGCAAGCTCACAGCCGCGCGCCCCTAACCGCACGGCCAACTCGCCCGGTATTCTTCTAGTTTCAGGCAATGCTACCAACAATATTTCTTAGGTAATATTTGAATTTTTGTTTTTGTTAATTCACACTGATATACTACGTTATGTTAATAGTAGATTATCCTTTCTTCGAGATATACACAATTAGTTACTTTTAAGTATCATGGAGTTAGCTAAGTTAATATTTTTTTTGACTTCTGAAGCCATATTATCTTTCGGCTTCTTGGCTGAATGGTCAGGGATCTGGCCTTTGGTTTAAATGGATCCGGATTTGATTCACGGCAGGGTCAAGGATTTTAATTGAAAATAGTAAATTCATCTGGTTCGAGGACTGCGCGTTTGCGTTCGTCTTAATACACATCTCTTCATTTGCAACATATCCACCATCCGCATCATCAATGATATTATTATTATTATTATTATTATTATTATTATTATTATTATTATTATTGCAGTATTGTTTAGTAGTTGGTATGTGCTTCCTTTGTATTCCTTTAAATGTCGTATGTGAAATCTAGTATTTTCTGGTAAGATGGAAGAGATGGCCTTAATCTTGCCAGACAAAATAAATCTAATCTAACCTGGCTCAGTCCGGTGGTATTTGAAGATGTTCAAAAACGTTAGCCTCGTGTCGCTACATTTACTGGCACGTAAAAGAACTTTGCGAGACTGAATTCTGGCATCTCGGCGTCTCTGAAAACCGTAAAATTAGTCAGTGGTTCGTAAATCCAATAACATTATTATTATTATTCGGGAAATATTGTGAATCACATAGGTGTAAGAAGCTGCGGTGAATGGGCGGACGAAGAATTGACCAGAGCATAAGTAAAGGCGCTAAATTTTGAAATTTTCTTTCTTTTCTTCCTTTTTTAATATTTAAACTTTGGTAAATAGAAGATTTGAATAAACACTAACAATATAATAATGAGCTCGTCAGCTTCAACAACAATAACTTAAAGTCCAAAAATCAGAGAGAATTATCAACATATACGAGGGATGAGCATTATACCTCTGAAACTGGTACACTATTTCATAAGAGCATGTTTGTCTCCACTAAGTTCCCTAGCCAAGAAATCTGAGCTCCAAAATTAATACAGTCCTGCCTCTCAGAGGCATACATTTCTTACAGTACACAAGGTTATACAATGACAATCTTCAAATGAGATATTAACCGTCACTTGTGCTCAACAGTTTTTCATTTTCTATTCCGGAAACCTAAACAGGGGCAATGTGTGCCCATGCCAAATGACCATAATATAAAAAGAAAAAAAGGCTGATAATGATCGGCCAAAAAGCAAAACGCAGGGAGGCGAAAAACCTACACTCCATCTAGAAAACTCTTAAAAGTCTACGTGGGCTTATGACCCAAAGACACAGAGGCTAAACCTATTTTACGCCGGGTTGACTACATGAAAAAACATTAAATTCCAAAAGAGTGTTAAGAGGTTTAGATGATTAAAAATTTTAGCCACCCCGTACCAAACTGAATGGGAATCAACAGAGGGTAATCGCTCTTTGTTCCCTTACATTACATGTTTTCCAGCAAGAATTTGAACAGAGTCCCCAGACTTGCCAAAAATCTACACTTAATTCATGAAATTAGAACTTTACATGAATAAAAGATGTTTCGAACCTTCCCCTCAAGCTATCTGGAGGAGCGATCACATGTTAAGGAAATTATACCATTACCTTGAGTTCCTGGGCCTTCCGAACGCCGACACGTGGCCCCTGGCCCCTTAGTACACAACGCACACAATAAAATGGAGCGATGAAGATTGCAATACGGCCTTAAAGCGCCCATGTTTTATAGTACCTCGAGGGGAAGTTTTCATAACTCTTTACAGTTCGATGGCTCTCTGCCTGGCTGGATGACTGTACACACACCCAATTTTAATTGGCTACAGAAAATAGTCACAAAATTTCTAATTGGTCGATAGATGCAAGAGATTGAGGTGGGGGAGGGTGGCAGAAGTGTTGACAATCTTGATATAAGAACAAAATCTTCAAACATTAAGGTTAGGTAACAGTGAAAATCAACTTCCCCTTAAGAATTAATTTTCCTTATTCCCGCCAGAGGGGGCACTTTGGCCGATGGTGGAGACGTTTAATAGTTGAAACTCCAAGTATCTTGCAAAACATTAGTTCAAGTCCAATTACATAGATAGCCTTATAGAAGGCCCGCAGCTTGACTGGACGGAGAAGGTGTACCGCTGGTACAAATTTTATTACTGTTATTATTATTATTATTATTATTATTATTATTATTATCTAATCAAACCTAGATTGGAAATATTAAAGCTCCGATATTAGCAACTTTTACTAATCGAGCTGTCTCAATAACTCTCCCTGACTGAGAGAGATGGCCAAACGATCCGAGTCGTATACTTACCAGATTGCATTCGGGAGGTAGTAGGTACGAATCTTACCGTCGCAACCATGAATATTGTTTTCAGTAGTTTCTATTTTCACACTACGCAAAGACCGGACCTGTGCTTTAATTAAGACCACCGGAGCCGCTACCTTTCCAGTTCTAGCCTTCTCCTCAACCACAGTCGCAAAAAACCTACGAAACAGCATCACCAGCCATATTACAGTTATTTCATTCTCAGTTCCTATCATGTGATTATCGCCGGTCACATTTCAAAGCCTCCAGAACAGTTCCTGTTGGGGATATCACTAATAAATAAAACACTGAATCACTTTACTTCGTCATGGCTGCCATCTTTATTCTTACTTACTACAAACCAGTACAAAACAAAAGCATAAATACAAGCGATATGGCAGTTCCCAGTAGCTCCGCTAGATAGCAGGAGCTCATACTTGAAATACTAAACTATGTACAGGGAGATTGCATATCCAAATCACATAACGCCGTTAGAGTGTGTACGAGTCCTTTTCTATGAATCTCCAACATCCTCCCCACCCTGGTCTATCTCGAGTGGGATGACCAGCTGGACAGGTCGTGTCACATGGTTTCCGTCCGAGGTGCGAAGAATAACCGTTCTAGTTCTCCCGTCACGTCCTTCCCGTAATTCTTCGACCCGTGCTTTATTCCACATGTGTCTTGAGCGTGTATCCTCTTGTAGTAAAACTACGTCACCGACCCTGATTCTTGACCCGTGGTCTCTGGGCTGGCGAACTTCGTGAAAATTTCGCAATAGTAGCAAGTACTCTTTACTCCAACGCTTCCAGAAGTCGTCAGTCATTCGCTGGAGTAGTCTGAAGATTCTAACAAGGTCTCGCCTAGGTGGTTCTGGTCCAGTAGGTATCGTGGTGAGTCGATCGCCAACGAGGAAGTGGGCTGGAGTCAATACACCACCATTGTCATCATGTTGCGTCAAGGGTCTTGTGTTTAATACGGCTTCTATGCTAGTCAAAACAGTCCGTAGCCCTTCATCATCAATAGTGGAACGTCCAAGTATTTTCCGTAGACATCGCTTGGTGAGGCCGATTAGTCTTTCCCACCATCCTCCCCACCAAGCGGCACGTGGGGCAATGAACTTCCATGTGATACCTTGCTGGGTCATATAGTGGTGTGTCCGTGCCGCTGTCAGTTCTCTCCACAAGTCTGTTAACTCTGCGTTCGCTGAATGGAATGTCTGAGCGTTGTCGCTGTAGATCGTGTGTGGTATACCACGTCGGCCTATAAACCTCTGCAAGGCCTGTAGTAATTTGTCTGTCGACATGTCACCGCACAGTTCCAAGTGTAAGGCTCGCGTTGTTGCACAGGTGAATAATGCAATGTAGGCTTTCTTCATGAGGTTGCCAGAAGTAACGTACAGTGGTCCTGCGAAGTCTAGTCCCGTTACTTCGAATGGTCTGGAAGGACGTAGACGATCCAGAGGAAGTGGTGTTTCTAATTCCGTCGGTCTCCTCCGGTGAACAACTTTATACGGGAGGCAAGTGTGTAATACCTTCTTGATTGTTTGGCGTGCTCGCAAGATCCAGAATTCTGTGCGTAGTTCAGTTAGGATAGCGGGAACACCTAGATGGTGAAGTCTTATGTGAGTTTGTTTTATCAGAAGTTTACAGAATGCGTGTGAGCCATCCAGAAGTATTGGGTGCTTTTCGTTGTTCGAGATGTCTGCGTGTTGTAGGCGTCCGCCTAGTCGAAGGACACCATGTTGTAGAAATGGATTGTAGCGAAAGATCTTCGAAGCTCGTGCTAGTGGAAGATTATTCTTCAGGGCTTGCAGTTCAGAAGCAAAGCATTCCTGTTGAACTTGCTTTATCCAGTACGTTCTTGCTTCTTCCATTTCTGAGGCTGTGAAGTTGTGACAATACTTGGTTTTCTCCTTCAAACATTTCACGAATCGTAGAATCCACGCGGTGACTCGTAAAATTTTCCAGTATGTACTAAATCGTGAGGTAGCAAACAATGGTTCTGGGATGGTGGTTGCAAGAACTTGAGTGGTCTTCCTTTCCTCAGGTAGAGTCATATTAGTGGGGGTTAGCACTAATCAGAGAGGACAAAATTGAAGGGGTCCGACACTTCGAAAAATGAAGGTATGGGCCAAAGGGAAACATGGGCCACGAAGGGCATGAAAATGTAAGGCTTTCTAGGCTTCGCAGCCTAATATGGTCGGGGTCGGAAAAGAACAAGAGTTGACAAAGGGAGGTCGGACAGGATAGATGAAAGTGAGGAGTCTGCCACAAGTAAGTGGAAGCAATGCCAGGACTCAGCTAAATGCTCCTTGGTCGCCAACCCACACTCCGAAGTTGAGAGACTGAAGGGCCCCTATAAGTCACCCCTTACGACAGTCATGGGATATTTGTGTTATTTCACTGCCCTCACCAACAAGGGGATATGAACACGGATCTCTTTTGTAACGTTATGGAAATATATCCAGAAGGGCCAATAGAATGGTGAGCTGGAGCGGTCTGCGAAATGAATGACTAAAAAGTAAGGGAAAATTTATGCTTCACCAATTTACACAACAGGGAACATGGAACCTGTGTAAATATACTCAACCAGTAATTTCCACCTCACAGGACTTTTTTAAAGCAGTAATTTGATACGAGAGGGCAACAGTTTTAATGATATAAACCAGGTCAACCGTCGTCAGAACGTATTGATTGCTGAAAAGAGGGATTGTAAAGAGGGGGGCCCCACTAATTAGACAGATTAATGGAAAATGCTAACGAGGAAGCACCCACACGTCGATTGGAGTCTGTATAGTGTTTAGGTTTTGATACTCCCGCTGGTACTGCAGCCCTGACGGGCTTTCGCCTACCAAGAGACTGCTGCTACATGCGAAGATCTGTAGGCAGCAAGGTGACGCATGGTCATTGCAACGAATTCTCTGGGCCGTTATTCTTCATTTTCTAGACCGGAGTTGCCGTCGCACAGTCAGATAGCACTTCAGTTGTAATTACGTAGGCTTGGTGGATCTCGAACCGACCCTATGGTCCAGAAACTGGCCGGGAACCGAACCCGGGGCCTCCTGGTGAGAGACAGGTACACTACTCCTAGACTTCGGGGGCGGCTAGGTTAATCTCATATTGTTAATTAGTTCCTTTCAAACTCGCTCTCAATAGATTTGTTCTTGATTTTACTTATGAACGCATCGTGCAGATGAACAAGAGAAAGATTCTAGATTCTTCGTCTTGTAAACATGAATCTATGGGGTAAACGACTGAAAAGCCCATCCAGGACTTCGGATTAGATTATTTCCTAAACTTAGATGATCAAATTACATTAATAAAGAAATCTGAAAATTCAATATCATAAGTTTAATTTCAGTCGATAGTCATTTTATTTCATTTTATTTCAATAAGATTTTTCTATTTCCGTTTACTTTTATGCTCCGTGTTTCTTTTCTTTTCTTTTATTTATTGAACGTTGCTTTCTTTCTTCATTATTTGTCCTCCAAATCTGTTATTTAGTTAAGTTACGTTTGATTTTATAATAGAATAGTATATTTATTTTATATATGTACACTGACTGACAGAGCAAATGCAACACCAAGGAGGAGTGGTTCGAAAGGGATGAAAGTTGGGGAAAAAACAGAGACGGCATGGACGAATAATTGATGTTTATTTCAAACCGATATGCAGGTTACACAATGCGCACGGCATCGACTCAGTAGGATGTAGGACCACCGCGAGCGGCGATGCACGCAGAAACACGTCGAGGTACAGAGTCAATAAGAGTGCGGATGGTGTCCAGAGGGATGGTTCTCCATTCTCTGTCAACCATTTGCCACAGTTGGTCGTCCGTACGAGGCTGGGACAGAGTTTGCAAACGGCGTCCAATGAGATCCCACACGTGTTCGATTGGTGAGAGATCCGGAGAGTACGCTGGCCACGGAAGCATCTGTACACCTCGTAGAGCCTGTTGGGAGATGCGAGCAGTGTGTGGGCGGGCATTATCCTGCTGAAACAGAGCATTGGGCAGCCCCTGAACGTACGGGAGTGCCACCGGCCGCAGCACATGCTGCACGCAGCGGTGGGCATTTAACGCGCCTTGAATACGCACTAGAGGTGACGTGGAATCATACGCAATAGCGCCCCAAACCATGATGCCGCGTTGTCTAGCGGTAGGGCACTCCACAGTTACTGCCGGATTTGACCTTTCTCCACACCAACGCCACACTCGTCTGCGGTGACTATCACTGACAGAACAGAAGCGTGACTCATCGGAGAACACGACGTTCCGCCATTCCCTCATCCAAGTCGCTCTAGCCCGGCACCATGCCAGGCGTGCACGTCTATGCTGTGGAGTCAATGGTAGTCTTCTGAGCGGACGCCGGGAGTGCAGGCCTCCTTCAACCAATCGACGGGAAATTGTTCTGGTCGATATTGGAACAGCCAGGGTGTCTTGCACATGCTGAAGAATGGCGGTTGACGTGGCGTGCGGGGCTGCCATCGCTTGGCGGCGGATGCGCCGATCCTCGCGTGCTGACGTCACTCGGGCTGCGCCTGGACCCCTCGCACGTGCCACATGTCCCTGCGCCAACCATCTTCGCCACAGGCGCTGCACCGTGGACACATCCCTATGGGTATCGGCTGCGATTTGACGAAGCGACCAACCTGCCCTTTTCAGCCCGATCACCATACCCCTCGTAAAGTCGTCTGTCTGCTGGAAATGCCTCCGTTGACGGCGGCCTGGCATTCTTAGCTATACACGTGTCCTGTGGCACACGACAACACGTTCTACAATGACTGTCGGCTGAGAAATCACGGTTCGAAGTGAGCCATTCGCCAACGCCGTGTCCCATTTATCGTTCGCTACGTGCGCAGCACAGCGGCGCATTTCACATCATGAGCATACCTCAGTGACGTCAGTCTACCCTGCAATTGGCATAAAGTTCTGACCACTCCTTCTTGGTGTTGCATTTGCTCTGTCAGTCAGTGTATTATCCTGTAATTTACGTGGTAGGAATAAGAGAGGGCCACGAGCCCTAACTTCGCCAATGCTTAAATAAATAAATAAATAAATAAATAAATAAATAAATAAATAAATAAATAAATAAATAAATACCGGTAAATAAATTTACAATGGATCGCTCACTTTAATCATAAGTAACAGTGATGAGAGTTTCGGGCAAATAAAACTGATGGGAAAAGAGATACTAGACCACTGATCCATTAATTAGAGTGTTTCAGACATTGAATATTACTTAAAGGGTCTTGCAAGTGTATTCGAAATCAATACTGTGATGTCCGATTGTCCAGCGGACATAGTATTTTCTCTTGGACGTTGTGAAACATGTTTCCGTATCCACAAATATGTAAGAATTTTTTAAAATTCTTCTTCCATGTTAGTCCTCGAAGATCATCTGTGCTTCCAGACACACAATACTATGACATATGGTATAATTCCATTTCTAAATAATAATAATAATAATAATAATAATAATAATAATAATAATAATAATAATAATAATAATAATAATAATAATAATAATAATAATAATAATATTGCTTTTACCTCCCACTAACTAATTTTCCGGTTTTCGGAGACGCCAAGGTGCCGGGATTTTGTCCTGTAGGAGTTCTTTTGCGTGCCAATAAACCTACTAACACGAGCCTGACGTATGCGAGCACCTTCAAATACCACAGGACTGAATCAGGATCGAACCTGTCAAGTTGGGCTGTCAGTGTATCTACAGATATACGTATTTAATAATTCCTTTCCAATGAACGAAAAGTCTTCTGATGGCTTCAATATTTTTGACAGGGAACCAGCAGAATGCGATTATCTTGCTGTTTGGTTTACTTTCCAGCTATGAGTCGAATTTTATCAGGCTGTCAGTTTTCGACACACATCAACATTAGCATAGTTCCCTTCGATATCAGAAGTATCTTCATCTTAACTCTTCCAAGACGTATTTATCGTCAGCATAGTTTTCTAGAATCCTGAAGATCAATCTTATCTTCCAGTAACTTCAGCGCATTGTACATCTACCACCAAGTGGCCAAAACATGAATGTATTGCCCCATAACTATATAATATTAAGAAGATGGCCATAATACATCAGTTAATTCAGTTAAAAAATAGCAAGAAGATACTAATCCTCTTCAATGGGAAGTTTAGTAGAGTATACGAGTGTGGGCACGCGACCGACGAAATCCGTCTTACAAGCGAGAAGTCTCGTCTTAGCAGCCAAAATATACGTAATTCGTCTCAGCAATAAATTACTCTTCATTCATGACAAACTCCATTATAATTATGTGCAAGCCTATGGGTTTGTTCATTGCGGGTATTCAGCATACTGAAACTGACGGGTAACCTTGTTAGGTACGTTCCATCACATCAACCTGTCGAACCATCGGGCTGTCCCACTTGAAATTCGTGCTCCATAAACTGGAGAATTTCATAGCTGAGGAGATGCATTGAGGGAAGCTTCTGAATTTATACTTAAATTAAAATACACTTCATTTTATAAGCAAAAGATGACTATGAATGAAATATGGCAAACACAACTGAGTGCTTCGGTCTGCAATAATATAACCTTATTTGTACACAGGAGTCAATGGAATGAAATAAGACCATGTGTAGTTTTGAATAAAGGGAACTGTTAACAGTTTTAAAAGAATGACATGAGTTAACAAGAGTGGAATAATAATTAAAAGAATAGAAATATTTATCTTGTTAGTTTCTTCAGATTGTTGTAATACTGCGATTTCTTATCCTACTCTAATTTTCTTTGAAACTACTAAGTATGAGTTCGCTGAGGGTCAGTTATCATCCCCTAAACGCCTCTTCCAATTTAAAATGATGTTAGTACAAATGAATCGTTTGTTGCAGAAACAGCACTTTTCCACATTTTGACACTATATGAGTTATTATTACTGCCATGATTAATGCACGAAGGGCTACAGTTTTGTGCAGAAAAACACTTCTACCATATATCTCTGCCTGTCAGTCGCAAATGAAAGTTTCTGTTTTGTGCAGAAAGAACACTTATCCTGGAGAGGTGTTGTTTTTACTTCAAACCAGCCCGCTTCACAAAGTAGTTAAGTTTGCTTTTCATAGGAGGCGCTGAGAATGCTTTCCCAATTTCCCTCCAAATGTTAACGTCCTCTTCCATTTCCGTTCCTCATGTCTACTAGTGAGGAAGAAATAATAATAACAGATTCACTGTTAAAATGGTGCAAACTACAGACGTTCTTGATTTCAACAACTGGTGGAAGACATTCTTCAAGAAGTCAGTTCTTTCACTTGCGTCGCTAGGAAGAGGTGTGAAAAGAGATGCAAACGTCGCGTTTCATATAAATCAATTTATGGAGTTTCAGTATGAGGCAAATCATGTCTTAGGAAAAAACTGTATTGATGGACTGTGCGTTCATACTTTCAAGTTGCTTATTTCTGCAACCCGTCTCCCTGTGTTAGCGAGTAGACTTGGTTATCCACAACGCTGTGTTCCATTAAATGAAAAGAAATTAGCAGACATAAAGAAGTTGGAATCTTACATACCAGAAGAACACCATGAGTTTTATAATGAACTGTTTGCATGGACAACATCAGCGCAATAGAAGTGAGAAGCATTGTTCAAAGATAAGAGACTTACACGTTACTTGTATTATATTGTGTTATTTTGTTTTATATTTGGAACATTGGAAAGGTACATAAAATGAGTATTCTTCTGTTTATTTTTCTATATCATCCCCTAAACGCCTCTTCCAATTTAAAATGATGTTAGTACAAATGAATCGTTTGTTGCAGAAACAGCACTTTTCCACATTTTGACACTATATGAGTTATTATTACTGCCATGATTAATGCACGAAGGGCTACAGTTTTGTGCAGAAAAACACTTCTACCATATATCTCTGCCTGTCAGTCGCAAATGAAAGTTTCTGTTTTGTGCAGAAAGAACACTTATCCTGGAGAGGTGTTGTTTTTACTTCAAACCAGCCCGCTTCACAAAGTAGTTAAGTTTGCTTTTCATAGGAGGCGCTGAGAATGCTTTCCCAATTTCCCTCCAAATGTTAACGTCCTCTTCCATTTCCGTTCCTCATGTCTACTAGTGAGGAAGAAATAATAATAACAGATTCACTGTTAAAATGGTGCAAACTACAGACGTTCTTGATTTCAACAACTGGTGGAAGACATTCTTCAAGAAGTCAGTTCTTTCACTTGCGTCGCTAGGAAGAGGTGTGAAAAGAGATGCAAACGTCGCGTTTCATATAAATCAATTTATGGAGTTTCAGTATGAGGCAAATCATGTCTTAGGAAAAAACTGTATTGATGGACTGTGCGTTCATACTTTCAAGTTGCTTATTTCTGCAACCCGTCTCCCTGTGTTAGCGAGTAGACTTGGTTATCCACAACGCTGTGTTCCATTAAATGAAAAGAAATTAGCAGACATAAAGAAGTTGGAATCTTACATACCAGAAGAACACCATGAGTTTTATAATGAACTGTTTGCATGGACAACATCAGCGCAATAGAAGTGAGAAGCATTGTTCAAAGATAAGAGACTTACACGTTACTTGTATTATATTGTGTTATTTTGTTTTATATTTGGAACATTGGAAAGGTACATAAAATGAGTATTCTTCTGTTTATTTTTCTATATCATCCCCTAAACGCCTCTTCCAATTTAAAATGATGTTAGTACAAATGAATCGTTTGTTGCAGAAACAGCACTTTTCCACATTTTGACACTATATGAGTTATTATTACTGCCATGATTAATGCACGAAGGGCTACAGTTTTGTGCAGAAAAACACTTCTACCATATATCTCTGCCTGTCAGTCGCAAATGAAAGTTTCTGTTTTGTGCAGAAAGAACACTTATCCTGGAGAGGTGTTGTTTTTACTTCAAACCAGCCCGCTTCACAAAGTAGTTAAGTTTGCTTTTCATAGGAGGCGCTGAGAATGCTTTCCCAATTTCCCTCCAAATGTTAACGTCCTCTTCCATTTCCGTTCCTCATGTCTACTAGTGAGGAAGAAATAATAATAACAGATTCACTGTTAAAATGGTGCAAACTACAGACGTTCTTGATTTCAACAACTGGTGGAAGACATTCTTCAAGAAGTCAGTTCTTTCACTTGCGTCGCTAGGAAGAGGTGTGAAAAGAGATGCAAACGTCGCGTTTCATATAAATCAATTTATGGAGTTTCAGTATGAGGCAAATCATGTCTTAGGAAAAAACTGTATTGATGGACTGTGCGTTCATACTTTCAAGTTGCTTATTTCTGCAACCCGTCTCCCTGTGTTAGCGAGTAGACTTGGTTATCCACAACGCTGTGTTCCATTAAATGAAAAGAAATTAGCAGACATAAAGAAGTTGGAATCTTACATACCAGAAGAACACCATGAGTTTTATAATGAACTGTTTGCATGGACAACATCAGCGCAATAGAAGTGAGAAGCATTGTTCAAAGATAAGAGACTTACACGTTACTTGTATTATATTGTGTTATTTTGTTTTATATTTGGAACATTGGAAAGGTACATAAAATGAGTATTCTTCTGTTTATTTTTCTATATCATCCCCTAAACGCCTCTTCCAATTTAAAATGATGTTAGTACAAATGAATCGTTTGTTGCAGAAACAGCACTTTTCCACATTTTGACACTATATGAGTTATTATTACTGCCATGATTAATGCACGAAGGGCTACAGTTTTGTGCAGAAAAACACTTCTACCATATATCTCTGCCTGTCAGTCGCAAATGAAAGTTTCTGTTTTGTGCAGAAAGAACACTTATCCTGGAGAGGTGTTGTTTTTACTTCAAACCAGCCCGCTTCACAAAGTAGTTAAGTTTGCTTTTCATAGGAGGCGCTGAGAATGCTTTCCCAATTTCCCTCCAAATGTTAACGTCCTCTTCCATTTCCGTTCCTCATGTCTACTAGTGAGGAAGAAATAATAATAACAGATTCACTGTTAAAATGGTGCAAACTACAGACGTTCTTGATTTCAACAACTGGTGGAAGACATTCTTCAAGAAGTCAGTTCTTTCACTTGCGTCGCTAGGAAGAGGTGTGAAAAGAGATGCAAACGTCGCGTTTCATATAAATCAATTTATGGAGTTTCAGTATGAGGCAAATCATGTCTTAGGAAAAAACTGTATTGATGGACTGTGCGTTCATACTTTCAAGTTGCTTATTTCTGCAACCCGTCTCCCTGTGTTAGCGAGTAGACTTGGTTATCCACAACGCTGTGTTCCATTAAATGAAAAGAAATTAGCAGACATAAAGAAGTTGGAATCTTACATACCAGAAGAACACCATGAGTTTTATAATGAACTGTTTGCATGGACAACATCAGCGCAATAGAAGTGAGAAGCATTGTTCAAAGATAAGAGACTTACACGTTACTTGTATTATATTGTGTTGTTTTGTTTTATATTTGGAACATTGGAAAGGTACATAAAATGAGTATTCTTCTGTTTATTTTTCTATACAATGTGGTCTAATCATAATATGTGCAAATAAGTAAGTCTTACAAATAACTATTGAATAATGGGTTTAAACACTGTATTTCCTCAGAACAAATAAAGTTCCTTTTGAAATTGAAATAACGTTAAAATCAATGTTACACTTCCTTATATTCTCATCAATGGCGTTTGTTGCAGAAACAGCACGTCTCCACCATTTTCAACAAAGTCAGTAAAGGAACGTATTGGACTAATTCATACAAACAACCTATCTGTCATAGTTATTTCAACAGTAGAATAAACATAATAAATATCGGAAGGATAGATATGACATTACACACTACAGACAGTTTTTCCTGTTTTTTGAACAATTTGGTACGTTGGAGAAGTATCGTTTCTGAAACAAACGATTCAAATGCATTCCTTAATTGCAGCTCTCAATAGCATATCTGATAGCGGTGCCATTTAAAACTAAACAAAATATCTACGACCTGAAGTTGAATTAGTTAATTTATCCAGTTTCTAAAGTAGCATCTTTAGATCATCTTTAATTTTTTCCAATAAAATATTGTACCAGCGGAGCACAGAAATCCAGTGCCACACACTGATAATCGGCATACTTTTAACGTAACGCCTAAATGCAGAATTTTAACATCGGTATTAATATACAATAAATTAAGTAATTGTTACCAAATGACCGATATAAATATAGATTATTTCATCGGACTTAATTTGTGACTGTTAGAAGATTTTCTCTCCTCTAAATTCAATAAAAGTAAATAAATAAATAAATAGATCATTAGCAGGGGCAAATTATATACAAATCTAACAAGCGACAAGCAACCGTGGAAAATAAAACTTCAAAATATAAATCTATTGCAATCTATGTCAAACATACACCATGGGGCTCAAATTTGTTCCTACAAAATGATTCACTGAAAGTCTTATGTTGTATGTAACATTGCATACCAGTCATGGATTTATAATTTAATACTCTAGATTAAAAAGCAAAATGATCTGGAAATTGAATTTTTTTTTGCTAGGGGCTTTACGTCGCACCGACACAGATAGGTCTTATGGCGACGATGGGATAGGAAAGGCCTAGGAGTTGGAAGGAAGCGGCCGTGGCCTTAATTAAGGTACAGCCCCAGCATTTGCCTGGTGTGAAAATGGGAAACCACGGAAAGCCATCTTCAGGGCTGCCGATAGTGGGACTCGAACCTACTATCTCCCGGATGCAAGCTCACAGCCGCGCGCCTCTACGCGCACGGCCAACTCGCCCGGTAATTGAATTATTAATCTATACAAAATTAATAAAATGTTGGAAGTAAAATCCTCAAATGTAATATTAGTAGGTGATTTAGAAAGTACAGAACTAGCTAAAAGAGCATTTCTTTTGAACGCTGTTGCATTAATAATCATTAACATATCCCTTTGTATTTTTCACCTTCTTGTGCATAGCGATAATTTACAGTATTTCATAATGGTAATCATTTCCTGTTTTGAAATTGATTTTCGTTCGATTTCCAGGACCTTAAAGTTGTGTGATATTTCGCAAAATACGTCCACCTAATTTCTTGTACATGGATTTAGTTGAAGAGAAAGTGGACTTTCACTGGGCCACTCGGAAGTGTCTTCCTTCTCATTCTGGAAACGATGACCCAAATCCTTATACCGCTGAAGAAATGCCTTAGTACCATGCAATTTTTAATTTACCACTATTATTTAGCGCAAATATTAATTATTAAGGCGTAGGTCTACACGAAGAAACAATAGATTCACAGAGAAATCCGATTCTAAAAGATTGCATGCTAAACTAAAATTAATTGGAGGAAATTATATATTCTGCACTCACGGCCAATATAGAAGATACAGAAGTTTGATAAAGTTCAATTTAGTTCGATCATGGTAAAAAAACCACTCTCCAAATTACCGTAATCCAAACTGACTGGCTTTAATTATTCCAAGAAAATGGCCCTTTTACACGTATTTAACATTTAAATATATTTTCTGGTGATGAATATATATGTATGTATACACCATTGTCCCGTTTCTTGATACAGGGTCGGGAATGAGGTGAGATTATTTGATATGGCATATCTTTACGACCGAATGCCCTTCCTGACGCCAACCTCAGTTGAGGAGCTAATGGAAATGAAATGAATGATGGTAATTGAAATTGGGTAAGCAGGTGGAAATAATCTGCCGCGGCCTATGAACAGGAACTGCCCGGAATATGCCTGGAAGTGAAAGTGAGAAACCAAAGAAAACCATTCTCAGGACAGCCGATGGTGGGGTTCGAACCCAGTTGTCTCTCAGGAATGCAGAGCTTGGCTCTATAGCCGTAGCGCATTAACACACGCGATCACTACGTTCGGTATTTTCTGGTGATGAATTATTTTAATAAATGATAATGCAAAATTAACGCTCAGAAACAATTACCTGACAGTGATTTGGTAGGTAAGAGATGTAAAATATGAAAATCTATTAATAATCGTTGTAAACGGTTATCTTATTTACCATCAGTTCTCTCCAGAAAACTAATTGCTCCGTCGTAGGCTAGCAGGAGAATTCACGTACAATGTTTCAGTCAAGTGAACAAATGTCTTCAAAATTGCTTGACAGATTCAAGCTATAAGCTTTGTGATAATATTCATAAACTTGAGAACGCCGTTTTAATTTTCATGATTTCCTGCCCCAGAGCACCCAGATTTAAAGATGGCTGGAATTTACATCAACTTTACCAGCGAAATATGCCACAACGAAGTTACTTTGCATCTTCACACGATCGAAAGTACATTAATCGTTGTTTTAATTTTATCAAAAGAAGCAACTTATGAGCAAGTGTACCGCTGAGGGAAGTATTATTGCTAACTGAACATTAACTCTCAGAAACAATAGGTAGTTTCTTTCAGGAAAAGAAAGTAGTAAACGATATATAAGAAGAAGTTTCAAACATTGAATGCGGCCTCTGAACTAAAGTACAGACTCCAATATCTGCTTGATTTCAAGTATCAAGAAATGTGCTATCTCTAACCATTAGCGCTATATACCGCATGTTTTACTTGTGGATTTTTTCTAAAACGTTTTTCTAATGATTGTTGATACAAACAGGTGGGAACAATGGCAGGAGGGTACTCGGAATGAGGAGATAAAGGCTAATTTAGGAATGAACTCGATGGATGAAGCTGTACGCATAAACCGGCTTCGGTGGTGGGGTCATGTGAGGCGAATGGAGGAGGATAGGTTACCTAGGAGAATAATGGACTCTGTTATGGAGGGTAAGAGAAGTAGAGAGAGACCAAGACGACGATGGTTAGACTCAGTTTCTAACGATTTAAAGATAAGAGGTATAGAATTAAATGAGGCCACAACACTAGTTGCAAATCGAGGATTGTGGGGACGTTTTGTAAATTCTCAGAGGCTTGCAGACTGAACGCTGAAAGGCATAACAGTCTATAATGATAATGTATGTATGTATGTTTTTTCTAAACATTCTAATCAACAAGATACTGAATAGTTCATTTCCTTTCATTATAAGACAAAAGAGCTTTAATCGTTGCATTCGTGTCATATATCTTTCCGGGAACACCCCCAATGGAGGTGACCTACATGCACCATTTTAAACACATGCCAGCCCTCCTGCCATCTGACAATAACAAGAATCGAACGTGGGCTTCCAAGGACGGCAGCGAATAGTGGTAACCGTTATTCCACGGAAGTGGACGGTAGACAGGGCGATTCAAAATAATATCAATTTCGCTTTGCTATGTTGGACGACAAACTGATGGGCTTTCAAGCGAGAACCCATGTACGAAAATGCATGGCTTCGACACTGGAGGGAGTCAAATCTTGATAACACTTCGGACACAGTAATTGCCACACATTGGCAAAAGCCTCCTCCAACACAAAACAACATCATCACATCGTCAGTAAATTTTCAAAAGGGGTTCGATTTGTCTACCTCCAACTTCGTTACAGAACCGATATCGGCGGTGCAGAGTTTGACGCACATGGCCAAAGAAGTGTGACTGTGTTTTAGTATTTCAGTCGTTGAGTCTCTTCGTGCGACAAGTCCTCCTACCATGATACAGGAGAATCGTACTTCATACCCTTGTACATCAAACAAACCTAAAAATGTATAAAGTCGAGAGATTTAAGATATGGTGATCGTGGTGGCGCTATGGAACCCACCCCCCATGAAAAAATGATCAGCTGGTCCTGCAACACAACGTGCTAACCGTTGTCGGTGTTATTTTGAGTCTACTTGTGTAGTAAAATGTGAAAATGAAATCCTTCCTACAAATATCATTGATGGACCATGGGATTAACAGGTAAAACCTAATGCATTTCATACGCTGTTTTACGTCGGAATATGATTACGTGTGACATGAAGTTTTATTATCCAGCCTTTTCAATGCTAGTATTTTTATGTTTACGTGCTGGATTATTCCCAAGTAATGCGGTTATTGAAAAATAGGTTTACTGGTTATTTAACTGACATTTTTAGTTAACAAACTGAAACTAAGCATACGTTTATAATGGCGATGATGTTCAAAGTCTAGCATTATTGTGGTATTGTATAAAGCAATGTATAACACACAAACCCTACATCACATGGTTGACACATTTGTCATTTTTTCAGCTTGTCATCACCGTAAGTACAAAAGACACATACATTTTCGGTCACATTCGTATCATTCCACTTCTGTAGTCTACTATTCATAGAAATTGTGTAAACTGTTAAGACCTTCTTATAATATTCATTGGTAGCCTCCATAGTAACCTGTATCAGTGCAGAACTGAACAAACTCAAAAATAAATCTATTTTCGGAGAATCATCAGGTATTATATTGTCTACAACACCTGAATTGTGTGCAGTGAAAGTGTGAAGTATTGGAGTAAATTGGCCTGCAGTCCAAGAAATTTATGAGGGTTATTTAATTAATTAATTAATTTCCGTTTCACTAGTGGAGGTCCATTTTTCACACTCGTCTTCCTCACTGATATTGTCCAAATCTTCACTGTCACTTTTTATCACATCTCCAACATCATATTCACCGCCACTTTCATTGTCCAGAAAGTCATTATCTGCGTCACTATGAACTGAATGCTCTTCAATTTCATCATTGCAAGGGCATCCCCTCTTTGTCGGCGCAGCAGTTTTTGTTGTTGTGATCGGAAGTACAGAATGTATATATTTCATCATTGCTAAGAAAGAAAATTCTAACGATAAAACGAGGAAAAGTGAACTGTCTCCACTTTAGACCTTTTCTGAAATTCTGGCTTAACATTTGAACTGATCGGTCACTGCGCCCATTTTATGGGCTTAGCAAAGTGAGCGCTGCACGAAAACGTAAATTTACGGATTTTGCACGGGCGGATCATCATCGCAAAATGTATATCTGGAATAAAAGATTTGCCCAAACGTTGCTTGAAGAAGGTTTTGGAGCGAACCAAATCAATTTATCCCACTACTGCAAGTAAAATAAAAGGGAAGTAAAGGAAAGCGAAACAAAGTCTTCCCTGTACAGGCCACGAAGACCCTCGGAGATGTGGACTATTCGTAACCTTGGTGCTACGAGGAATATAGTGTTTAAATACGAGTGAACCTTAGTACTATGTGCCACTCCAGAAGTGAAAGCCTTTTTGCAAAATTCTACGACTTCCTATCTACAAATCGAACCAACGACCTTCTTTGTACAATTAACAAGCCTTTAGCACTTCGTCTAGGCAGTCTCCTACATTGGGGATAATTTTCCCAAAAGGAAAACCTGCCCGAAAGGAATTTAGCTAATGAGTAATTCAAACTGCGTACCGTATCCAAACCGAAATAGCAAACCTAAAAACATCCGTATGTTACGGAGCGTGCGATCCAGGACACACGCGACGACTCGATTTCTAGTAATAATTGTTAGTTAAGAATGTGTAAAGATTAATAAAATTTACCTTGCAATAGCCAGGCTAGTTTGTGAAGTCACGGATCAGTACCATGATTGATTAAATACCTTAGCCGCAATTAACTCATATCTCCTGACACATTATTTTACTTGACATTGGACGACCTTTATCAGGAATACGATGAGATGTCAGAATCTGAAGATCTTCTTTCTCGTAACTGACGTCTGTTGGATTTAACTGTGCAGATATACACCTGATTATTTTGCAGCTCGCTCTGTTGTACGGTTACGTGTCACACCTATTCGTCTCTGTGTCGATGTACGATAGCACACTGCAAAAATATGACCTATTATTCCACTATTTTCGCAGTGGATAATTTTGCCTTTATTAAAAGCATACTACATTTCGAGCCACGCTATATTTATACGGTATTATACCCGGTAAAATAAATACTGATACTGTACAAACAGAACGTTTGTTAGAGGGAATCATTCCACGCGATAACACAGAAATTTGTTTTTCTGAAAAGTACCGTAGTTAATTAAAATGTTTGGACTTTAGGCTCAAAATGGTACTTAATTTATTGCCATAATTGTTTTAGAAATATTTTGTTTTAGTTTTAAAGTCAAAATTAAATATTTTAGAATGGTAGTGCTTATAAGCTTGTGGTTTTCAGTTATATCTATATAATTCTTCATTCTTAAATTCGTAATACTACACTTAGACACACAATGCCAGGTTGACTGGCTCGGATGGTAGAAGCCATGGGCCTCCTTAGCTCAAGTTGGTGGGTTCGATCTCCGGTCGGATACGATAGTCACGTACAGTACAGGCACTTAAAATAAATTCCACGTGACAAAATTCCGGCACATTGACGTCTCCGAAACTAGATAGTGGAACCTAAAATTATGATTAATATTATATGAGATACGCAATAATTCCTAAAGAATTAGTATTTAAACAGAATATCTGTACATTACAGTTCATGAAATGAAATGGCGTATGGCTTTTAGTACCGGGAGTGTCCGAGGACATGTTCGGCTCGCCAAGTGGAGGTCTTTCTACTTGACTCCCGTAGGCGACCTGCGCATCGTGATGAGGATGAAATGATGATGAAGACAACACATACACCCACCCCCCCTGCCAGAGAAATTAACTAATGTTGGTTAAAATTCCCGACACTGCCGGGAATCGAACCCGGGACCCCTGTGACCAAAGGCCAGCGCGCTAACCATTTAGCTATGGAGCCGTATTACAGTTCATGTAACGAAGAAAATGAGGCCAAAAATCTTCTCTCTACGAATTAAATTCTATAGAACAATGAACTCCCCACGATGGAATGCACGTGTGTCCATATGAGTCATGTAAGATTTCAACGGGCAAATATAGTACACAGACATTCCATGTTGGTCGTTAGATACAAGTCAAGGCACAAACATTCTCTAGTTCCAATATAGCAGTGTTTGTGAGCTAATAGCCACCTCAATACCAGCGCTCCAGGAAGCGTAATAATTAAACTGGAGTGATATCTGCAGAGAAGCATCCTGCTGGGTGGGAGGTATGCGAGCAATTGCATTGCTGCTGGTTATCAATTTCCCTACTTTATAATACTCCGCATGTGCATTCCTAATCTTTCGTAAGCCGACAAGGAAAAAGCTGAAAACTACAATCCGCAGTGGCTATAACCAATATTCTTAACAATGTAAGATGGCATTCAGTGAGCAAAATATATCCGTGTTAAGTATTTTCAGAATTGAAAACATGTGATAAAAATGAAATTAAGGTTTGGTAAACTTTCTATATGATTGACTTACTCTGCTAATCTACCAAAGAGTGTTTTGTGTATTGAGAGACATATAATAACATTTTAAACTTTATAATCTAGACTTGTTAAATTTTGAATGAATCTGATGTCCAAATTAAAATAATACCGAACGTTCTCTTGAACATTGCAATGCTAGCAGTTAGCCGCGGTTTCGCTCGCGTGGATTTCGTAATTTACTAAAATTAATCGTTCCTCGGTAGTGTACTAAGACATTATCTGAAACTTCCTAAAGTATAAAAACTCTCCGAGTAATCAAGTTCCTTTTACCCCGGAAACACTTCGTAAATCACGTTTGTGGTACCGCCCTTTGTGGGGCATAGAGCTGTGCATATGAGAAACAGTCTTTTCTGAAGTCGAAAAAGAACAAGTTTATTTATTTTTAAAGGTGATTCTAAATACCTATTTCCACGTCTGTAGCATCTTCACTTTCTGAGATATAAGTATCGCCATATAAATAATTCAGCCCCTATATCAGCGCTTCACCTAAGTGGATTTTCCGAAAACAAAGAATAAATGTATCTTTATTTTTAAAGGAAATTCCAAATACCAATTTTCACGCCGGTAACACTTTCAGTTCCCATAAAAAATAATTCAACTCATTTTTCACTTCTTTTCACCCCCGTTAAGTGACTTTTCAGAAAAAACACACGTTCCTGTATTTTTAAAGAACTTTACACGTAAAATTTTGGATTTTTAGATATAAGAATCCTCATACAAATATTTCTACTAACTTTTCAATGCATTCACTCCCCTTAGTTATTTACCGAAAACAAAAGAATACGTATTTCTTTATTTTTAAAGGAGATTCCAAATTCCAATGTTCACGTCTGTAACATTTTTAGTTTATGAGGTATAAGTACCCTCATTTAAATAATTTAAATAAATTTTCAATTCATTCACCCCCTTAATTGGAATTTTTGAATACAAAGAATACAAGTATATTTTAAGGGAAATTCGGAATGCAAATTTTCATGTCTGTAAAATCTTCAGTTTTTGAGATACAAGTATCCTCATAAAAGGAATTCAACTCCTTTTTCACACCCCCAAAATGCGTGTTTCTTTATTTTTAAAGGCGATTCCAAATACCACTTGTCACATCTGTAACATTTTTCGTTTTTTTAGATATAAGTATCCTCATACAAATAATTCAACTAATTTTTCAATTCTTTCACCTCCTTTTAAGTGGATTTTCCTATAACAAGGAAATACGTATTTCTTTAAGTGACTCCGGATACTAATTTTCACGTCCGTGACATTTCAGTTTTTGAGATATCACTATCCTAATTAAAATAATTCTGTCCACTCTTCAGCCCTTTTTACCCCGTCCTTAAGATGTTTTCCCGAAAAGAAAAATTTGCGTGTTTCTTTACTTTTAAAAGAAATTAAAAATACCAATTTTCACGTCTGCAACATGCTAAGTTTTTGATATGTTCTGTAGGCATGTTCATTTTAAAAATTCACCCACTTTTTCAGTTCCCCTAAATTTTATTTTCAAAAAACAAGTTATCAACGTCTCTTTACATTTACAGTAGATCCCACATACCAATTTTCACGTCTTGAACATGTTACGTTTCTGAGATATACTGTAGATATAGTCTTTCTAAAAATTCACCCCCCTTTTTTACTCCTGTTCACCCCGTGTTAATTAGATTTTCCAAAAAAGGTGTTTCTTTATTTTTTAAAGGAGATTACAAATACTAATTTTTCCGTATGTAAACATTTAAGTTTTGGAGATATAGATCTGCTCATTCAAACAATTCACCACTATTTTCACCCCCTTAGCGAAGTAATATCTAAAAATCGTCCCTTAGTTAGCACCTGCACTCCAATATAAATGTTTTCTCAAAATTGCATTTCTTTATATCCAGTAGTTTTGGCTCGGCGATGATGAATCTCTCAGTCAGGACATGTAACTTATACCGGGAGAGCCAGCCACGCCTGACGTTTTATGCAGATAGGTAGGCCTATCCCACCGAACGTCACTGGTGACGTTATAGTCTATTCTCCTTTGCTGTATCCCAAGCAACAATCGCCTTTAATCACTCACTGCACCATCACTTTTGCAAAAACATTTACCCTATGCGACAGGCATTAAAACAATGCATCAAACTGTCAAACGGTTATGTAAAAAGTACGTGCTAAATATGAGCTTTCAGTAGGGTATGAAATGAACGCCAAAAGCGATGGCATGCTGATGGAAAAAGTGTGTGCATTTGTGAAGCGGAAGTAGCATTCCATCTAGTAGGCTTTCTGGAAACCTACCCGCTGGAGTCGTCGTGTTGTCATAGGTTAAGTGCGCTGCTATTTACACAGCTGCGTTTGGGAGGTGGGTTCGAATTCCACTTGAGCATGTAAATTTTATTAGTATTTTGTACTTCGAAAATTTTTTTGCTAGTGGCTTCATGTGCCACCGACACAGATAGGTCTGATGGCGACGATGGAATAGGAAAGGCCTAGGAATGGGGAGGAAGTGGCCGTGGCCTTAATTAAGGTACAGCATTTGCCTGGTGTGAAAATGGAAAAACGCGGAAAGCCATTTTCAGAGCTGTCGACAGTGGGGTACGAACCCACTATCTCCCAGATGCAAGCTCACAGCTGAGTGCCCATAACCGCATGGCCAACTTGCCCGGTGAAGAAAGTTTAGGTACCGTGCCCCTGTCAAATGATCCTCAAAGAAATATGGTCCAATTAGGTGATCGCCCAGTATACCACACTAGATATTTACTCCCCATCGTGTCTGAAATGCTGCCTGCCTTACCTAGTGGGGTGTTCTAACACTTCAGTAGTGCATATTATGACGAATCACAGAACCATTATTATGAAATCGTGCCTCGTCCGAAAATAAAATGTAAGATACAAACGCTGGATCATTTGCCAATTGTACCACGCAAAGAAATCACGACGAGTTTCGAAATCTCGTCCGTGGTGATCTTGATATACACTGACTGACAGTGACAATGCAACACCAAGGAGGAGTGGTTCGAAAGGGATGAAAGTTGGGGAAAAAACAGAGACGGCACGGATGAATAATTGATGTTTATTTCAAACCGATATGCAGGTTACACAATGCGCACGGCATCGACTCAGTAGGATGTAGGACCACTGCGAGCGGCGATGCACGCAGAAACACGTCGAGGTACAGAGTCAATAAGAGTGCGGATGGTGTCCTGAGGGATGGTTCTCCATTCTCTGACAACCATTTGCCACAGTTGGTCGTCCGTACGAGGCTGGGGCAGAGTTTGCAAACGGCGTCCAATGAGATCCCACACGTGTTCGATTGGTGAGAGATCCGGAGAGTACGCTGGCCACGGAAGCATCTGTACACCTCGTAGAGCCTGTTGGGAGATGCGAGCAGTGTGTGGGCGGGCATTATCCTGCTGAAACAGAGCATTGGGCAGCCCCTGAAGGTACGGGAGTGCCACCGGCCGCAGCACATGCTGCACGTAGCGGTGGGCATTTAACGTGCCTTGAATACGCACTAGAGGTGACGTGGAATCATACGCAATAGCGCCCCAAACCATGATGCCGCGTTGTCTAGCGGTAGGGCGCTCCACAGTTACTGCCGGATTTGACCTTTCTCCATGCCGACGCCACACTCGTCTGCGGTGACTATCACTGACAGAACAGAAGCGTGACTCATCGGAGAACACGACGTTCCGCCAATCCCTCATCCAAGTCACTCTAGCCCGGCACCATGCCAGGCGTGCACGTCTATGCTGTGGAGTCAATGGTAGTCTTCTGAGCGGACGCCGGGAGTGCAGGCCTCCTTCAACCAATCGACGGGAAATTGTTCTGGTCGATATTGGAACAGCCAGGGTGTCTTGCACATTTTGAAGAATGGCGGTTGACGTGGCGTGCGGGGCTGCCACCGCTTGGCGGCGGATGCGCCGATCCTCGCGTGCTGACGTCACTCGGGCTGCGCCTGGACCCCTCGCACGTGCCACATGTCCCTGCGCCAACCATCTTCGCCACAGGCGCTGCACCGTGGACACATCCCTATGGGTATCGGCTGCGATTTGACGAAGCGACCAACCTGCCCTTCTCAGCCCGATCACCATACCCCTCGTAAAGTCGTCTGTCTGCTGGAAATGCCTCCGTTGACGGCGGCCTGGCATTCTTAGCTATACACGTTGTAACCTTTTTTTGATGATAATAATAAATAAAATCATGAATAAAAATATATAAATAAAATCACTCAAAAACTTGATAAAATTAATAAGCATAATTAAAAGAAATATCCGTAGTATGGGCGCCAGAGTTCACCAGAATGGATCCCTCGAATTTAGATAAGAGCATGATAAACTTTATATCCCAGGGCGTGTACATAATGCTGCGTACTGGTACATCTGCTGCAGGCCTTACCTAACCTCCTGAAAACGACTAATTAGGTAGGAACTGCACCTAGGTTCATCAATAACACTGATTCTAAAATAGCTAACTATATTCTTAACAAATTCCGTGCATGAGCACCTCATCAACATACAACATTATACATATAATACACACATAAAATATTGCTGGAAGACTCCATATTTACAACAACAACAATAATAATGAAAATCGTGGGAAAACGAAAGCGAGAACTAAGTTATCATTTGTTAATAGTCCGATGAACAATGTACATGTATGAAGATAAATACCCTTCACTGTCTCTATATCAATTCGACTTACCGATTCTCATAATCGGCAGTTATCACATCACACAGATACTGTACCTTGTACTACTGTGTTCACATATTTTAACACTTGTAAAGATATATACACACGTCTGTCGATCCTCAACATAAATTATGGAAAGTCTGAGATAGCTTTCACCAACATATAATGCTAGGCCACCACAAGTGCTACAATACTTAATGCGCAAGCACTCTCCACAATCAGCCACTTTCTACGAACATAACAAGACTACGCTCCACAAACGTTTGAAGTCCAGTCCATTGCAGCCGTGTCACTCCAGTACCGTGTATCAGCACCACTTCCTTCCCGTACAGTGCGTCAGTTGTAGTTGTAGTTATCTTCCTTCTCGTTCCTTTACCTTCACCTTTACAATCACCCTTACAATGTTCCTTACAATCTCTCATAATGTCTCCGGTTGCCGCCGTATGATCAACCTTTAGAGACATCAACATCCCCCTCCTCTCAGATGACACGTCTGGATTGGTGCTTGCTAGCCAATCATGAGTAAACCTCTTCTTTCTCCCAAGTTATAAACAAACACTCGGGAGTTTTACATGAATCATCAAATTTCCCTGGTACAACAACAAGCTCATCTCATCAGGCTGGGATATATACATGACTAATGGAATTTCCTGACACAAGTACATCACAACACACACTGGGGTAGCCAGATGACTTATTCAAATTACCAGAGTTATTAAAGCAATGTTTTCCCACTCATGCAACACAAATTACTCATACCTACATATGTGGATATCTTCCAGCTTACCAATATAAATGGCAAAATATACAAATGAAATACTGATAATAATAATAATAATAATAATAATAATAATAATAATAATAATAATAATAATAATAATAATAATAATAATAATAATAATAATAAATCGAATACTGACAATAATATCTCAAACTTCTACATATAATTCGGGGGTGTGATATATGTACTATCACAACGTGTCCTGTGGCACACGACAACACGTTCTACAATGACTGTCGACTGAGAAATCACGGTACGAAGTGGGCCATTCGCCAACGCCGTGTACCATTTATCGTTCGCTACGTGCGCAGCACAGCGGCGCATTTCACATCATGAGCATACCTCAGTGACGTCAGTCTACCCTGCAATTGGCATAAAGTTCTGACCACTCCTTCTTGGTGTTGCATTTGCTCTGTCAGTCAGTGTATTTGCAGGTGATACGGACGAGAAAAAGTGGAATGCAATATTCTTAAAACATACGACTGGCTGATGTTGACCTGTTGTGCTACTGCCCGGGTATTCGTGTGAGGGTTCTCCCGCAAAGTGTCGAGAACCACCTCAGCAGTTTCACTGGACGTAACTGGTGCCTCTCTAACAGGACCTGTTTGGGAATGTGACGAAGTTATACGGAAACGTCGCACCACCCTCCGAAACGTATTAGCGTTTGGTTGTGGTCTGTGTGGAAATCTTTCCTGGTACAGGCGCTGTGCTTTCTGTGCGTTCTGTCTTGCTTCGCCGTCGATGCGAGCATGTCAACATACTTATCTGCTGAATACATAGCGAAGAAATGGCCAGGACTGCTAGGCTACACCAAGTGTCAGGCCACTACACATTCAACATGCATGCTATTGGTGGAATGTGGCATGAATGGCCTCTTATTTGAGCCTCACAGTTTGAAATCTGAATAAAAATATTTCTAGCTCGTGGTATTCGAACCCACCTACCAATGCGACATACGTCAACACGTCTGCGGTTAGCACACCACACCACGGAGACTGTTGCCTCCAATTTATCCGAAAGCTTGTTTGGTGTGAAACTACGTTCCGCTTCACAAACTCGCACACGTTTCCTATCAGTATGCCATCGCCTTTAAGCGATAATTTCATAACCAATCGAAAGCTTATAATTAGCACGTACATTTTTTTTTCTTTATCAGTTTACCCTCCAGGGTCGGTTTCTCCCTCGGAGTCAGAGAGGAATCCCACCTATAACCCCTAGAGGGCAGTGTTCTGGAGCTTCAGACTCTGGGTCGGGGGATACAACTGGGGAGGATGACGATTACTTCGCCCAGGCAGCCTCACCTGCTATGCTGAACAGGGGCCTTGCGGGGAAATGGGAAGATTGGAAGAGACAGACAGGGAAGAGAGAAGAAAGCGGTCGTGGCCTGAAGTTAGGCACCATCCCGTCATTTGCCTGGAGGAGAAGTAGGAAAGCACGGAAAACCACTTCCAGGATGGCTGGGACGGGAATCGAACGCACCCCTACTCAGTGACCTCTCGAGGCTGAGTGGACCCGGTTCCAGCTCTCGTACCACTTTCCAAATTTCGTGGCAGAGCCGCGAATCGAACCCGGGCCTCCGGGGGTGGCAGCTAATCACACTAACCACTACACCGCAGAGGCGGACATGTACGTTTTACATAACAGTATGAAACATTGATGTATTGTGTAAATACTTGTTGCGTACATGTTTTTGCAAAAGTCGTGCAGTGATGACGCAGTAACTGCTTTAAAGGCGACTGTAGCTTGAAATACGGCAAAGGAAAATCGACCATCAACCCACCGACTTTCACTGGGATGCCTAAAAGCAGAAACGTCAGGTGCGGCTGACTCACCAGGTATATATACACTTCTCACAAAAAAAAAAAACCTATCACAACTTTGGTATGAACTAGCGTACTTACACCTATGGTACTCTGCAGGGTTGTTTTGTTTATCCTCGGTGACATTAATGTGGTGGAATATTGAACCCTCCAGTCGTAGCACTTGTCTTTGTGACCGCACCCCAAACAGGAGTGGTTCATGACGTACGGCATAGTCTGGCAGTGCTGAGTGATTTGTCGTATTGGTAAGCAGTACAGGCGGAATACAGCACAAGACATTGGAAGGCATTTACCACCAGAGAAGTCACGCGTGCAGTAACCCTCTTGCAGGAAGTGCGGACGCGGCATTACGTGGCAGAGCGGATCTAAGTGTCTCAATTAGTCAGCTGCAGGTTGTGGCAGCGATATGAAGAGCTACAAAATGTAAAATGGTGACCTGATTCAGCGAGAAAACGGAAAACAACGCCAGCTGAGGACCGATTTCTTCGTTTACAAGCCCTCCGAAGTCGCCACAGTACAGCCAGCAACCAATCAGGTGAGCTAATTAATCCACGTGGGACTGTCATCAGTACACAGACAGTCCGCAATGCACTAAGGGAAAGTCAACTCTATACCCGAAGACTGCTTTAAGTGGCTCGGTTGACTCCTTATCACCGAAGATGCCGTCTCTAGTTTGCACAACAGAATATCACCTGGCAGCTCCGACACTGTATTCCAGCATTCTTTGCCGATGAATCCCGATTCTTACTTTCTGGGTCAGATGGTCGTATTCACCTCTGTCGACGTCAAGGAGAACGAAATTTGCCTTACAACGTGCACAAAACAGTCTCTAGCACTGTTAGATCAGTGATTGTTTAGGGAATAATTTCTTTGAACCATAAAAGTGATCTCGAAGTCATTCAAGGGCGATTGACAGCTGTGCGCTGCAATGAGGAGGTTCTGGAGGACCATGTACTACCGATCGCAGACAATATTGGGCAACATTTCACATTTGTTCATGATGGATCCACTGCACATTCTGCTAGGGCCACCAGGGACTTTTTTGCAGCTGCTGGAATTCAAGTAATGGATTGGCCCGCATGTAGCCCCGACTTAAATTGTATCGAGCATCTGTGGGGTCAGAATCGCCCACAGCAACCTCGCACAATCCAGGAGCTGACAGCAGCATTATTGGAAGATGGGGAGCCATTCCCCAAGATGCAATCCGAAGGCTCATCAGAAGTATATCACGCCGGTGTGCTGCTGTTCTACGAGCCAGAGCTGGGAACACAGAGTACTGAAAAGTATTAACTGTAAGTTTCAGTTTGTTTTAGTTTTCGGTTTTGGACCAATGTGTCTATTTGGGGCAATCAATCGTAAACGTATGTGTATTTTTTGTTCATTTCTGGTTTCTATAAAAATACATGAACATGCTTTGGTTGCGTATAATCTACGTCTGCAAAATAAAGGCACATAAAACATTAAAGCAGACCAAAAGCTTGATACGGAAGAGTTTCGAAACTCGTATTGTTATTTGTGCGTGGATACTGACGCAAGTGGCAACTGATCCAGCGTTTGTATCTCATATTTTATTTTCGGACGAGGCACGATTTCATAATAATGGCTCTGTGAATCGTCATAATATGCACTACTGGAGTGTTGAAAATCCCCGCTGGGTAAGTCAGGCAGCATTTCAGGAACGATGGGGAGTAAATATCTGGTGTGGTATACTGGGTGATCATCTAATTGGACCATATTTCTTTGAGGACATTTTGACAGGAGCCTGGTACCTACAGTTTCTTTAAGACCAAATACAATTGCTGCTAGAGGACGTGCCCCTGGGTGAGCGTGTAACCATGTGGCATCAACACGACGAAACTCTCCCTCACATGTAAGCAGATGTTCGCAACTACCTGACTGTTACACATCCCGGTCGATGGATAGGAAGGGGAGGACCTGTCACCTGGCCTGCTAGATCGCCCGATTTGACGCCAATGGACTTCTTCCTATGGGGCTATTTGAAGGATGTAGTGTACGCTCAGCAACAGGAAAATCCTGCGTTGATAGGTGGGTTCGAATCCCACGAAAGTATTCGAAACCTTATTACGGAAGTCCGTGAATCCGTAACACCTACAATGCTACAAAGACCCCGAATGGCAGTTCAACGGCGTCAGGAGAGTTTCATTCACATTTTAAACTTTGAGGATTAAATAGGGAGCCATTCGTGCAACATTCGACCAATAGCATGCATGTTTTATGTGTAGTGGCCTGACACTGTTGTAGCCTAGAAGTACTGCTATGTATTCAGCAGTGAAGTGTAAATAGATCGTGTGTTGCGGACACAAATGTAACCAAAACACTATTCATAACAAAGCCCATACAGGTCCCCGAATGCCACAAGTCCACGCCAAGATTGAACTATTAACATGTCTTCTTATCATCACATATTTATTTATTTATTTACAAACACGGATGGTAAAGAAAATCTGGTATTAAATATGCCGTAAATAAAATTTGTCATTTTATATGGTGATCTTAAACTTCTGACCGGTCCTGTATCGCTACTACATTGGCTCGCTTTGTTCAAGGTTCTCGGCAGAATCTAAGAAAACCTCACTTCTCTTATTTCCCTTTAGCCCGTTTGAAATTGTTTAGACTACGGTCTTGCTCTTTTGGCTGAATGGTCTACGCAGTGGCTTTCAAGTTCACAGGATCCCGGGTACGATTCCCGATATGGTCGAAGATTTGAATTGCGTTTGCTTAATTCTTCTTCCTCGTGTTCGTTTTAATACACTTCTCTTCAACCATATACAACACACCAATTTAAAAGCAGAGCAAGTGGACGTGTGGTGAGGGTCACGCAGCTGTGAGCTTGCATTTGGGAGATACTGGGTACGAACCCCACTGTCGGCAACCCTCAAGATGGTTTTCAATGGCTATGTTTACATTTTTAAATTCTGTTTATAGTGGTTAAGTGTAAGAGAGGGCCGTGAGCCCTAACTTCGCCACAAATGTAAGTCAGAATAAATAAAATAAATAAATAAATTATCATACCAGGCAAATGTAGGGGTTACACCTTAACTTAGGCCACGGCTACTTCCTATCCACTCCTATCCCTTTCCTTTCCCATCGTCGCCGTAAGACCTATCTATGTCGGTGCGACGTAAAGCAAATTGCAAAAAGAAAAAAAGAAAAATGTATTTTTTTTTTGCTAGGGGCTTTACGTCGCACCGACACAGATAGGTCTTATGGCGACGATGGGATAGAAAAGGCCTAGGAGTTGGAAGGAAGCGGCCGTGGCCTTAATTAAGGTACAGCCCCAGCATTTGCCTGGTGTGAAAATGGGAAACCACGGAAAACCATCTTCAGGGCTGCCGATAGTGGGATTCGAACCTACTATCTCCCGGATGCAAGCTCACAGCCGCGCGCCTCTACGCGCACGGCCAACTCGCCCGGTAAATGTAAATTTAATAACAATCATAGAAACATGCGATAGTGAATATATCCCTCCGCACAGATACGGGCGGCGGCTGTAATAGACACAAGAAATTAAAGGTGATTTAAGCAAAAATTACGCTACTTTGCTAAACTGAGTTAAAAACGTCTTCCTATAATATTTAAATTCTTGGAAACTAGTCTACCACCACCACTGCTACCAATGTTACACCAGATAATAATAATAATAATAATAATAATAATAATAATAATAATAATAATAATAATAATAATAATAATAATGGAAATGCATTGGAGAATCACGATTAACTATATTTTTCTATTTCTCCACCTTGTTTTACTTAAAACTGTCCAGAATTACTGTACATAGTAATTGCGTTCGGTTTGCTACTGGGTTAACGTCGCACTAACACATCGGGCTAGGACTGGGTAGGTAACGGCCGTGGTTTTAATTAATTTACAGTCTCAGCATTTGCCTGGTGTAAACATGGGAAACCATGGAAAACAAGTTTTTGAGCTGCCGACGGTAGGATTCGGACACCCCTCCCCCCATCACCGCAATGCAAGCTCATATCCCGCGACCCTAACTGCACGACCAACTACTGTATAAGAAAAACCAGGATAGTTAAAATGAGGACAGGAGCCAATTCACTAAATCGCTATTTTAATCCACATTCAAATGGTCCAAATAACACAATGTCATTTTAGACGTGTTCCTTTGCCCAGAGCGCCGGCCTCTCACCGCTGGATACCGTGGTTCAAATCCCGGTCTCTCCATGTGAGACTTGTGCTGAACAAAGTGGAGGCAGGACAGGTTTTTCTCCGAGAACTCCAGTTTTCCCTGTCAACTTTCATTCCAGCAACAATCTCCATTAATATTTCATCTGTCAGTCATGTGTCATTGCCCCAGGGTAGTGGGACAGGCTTCGGCAGCCGGCACATTTCGTATCCATGCCGCTAGTTGGTGACTTCAATCATTCCCTTCCATATCCGGACTGTAAACACGCTGTGGATTTTCATTTTTTCCTGTTGCCCAAATGCCTCGAATGGAGCCCTCACGACACCTTAAAACACTGTCATATTGCGTAACACACTCTTTCCGTATTTAGTGGTCTTGAAACGTCAAGACCCGTCAAGAAGCAGATCTTGAAATTTTGCACGAGTACAATACTCCTTTCCCCCCACAGTCATCCGAAAGAAAAATTCGAACTGAGATGAAGTAAATCGACAGCAGAGACTCTCTCCCGATAAATGATTGTCGTAAAACCATATTACCTTATTTTCTTCCAGTGGAGTCTGAATGAAAATTACGAGTTAGAGCTTTGGTTCACATCTTCATTTTGAATTTTCTAATCCTTTCATAACCAGCACTGATTAATGGGCGCCATTTATCCTCTGTCCTATATACTGTAACGCTGTAGCTAAGTTTGTAAGATGGTAATTTTCAGTCGGGTGCTTCACAAACAGCAGAACTAAGAGTAACCTAACATTTTATAGCCAGGTATATTTGACATATGTCCGCCTCTGTGGTGTAGTGGTTAGCGTGATTAGCTGCCACCCCCGGAGGTCCGGGTTCGATTCCCGGCTCTGCCACGAAAATTTGAAAAGTGGTACGAGGGCTGGAACGGGGTCCACTCAGCCTCGGGAGGTCAACTCAGTAGAGGTGAGTTCGATTCCCACCTCAGCCATCCTGGAAGTGGTTTTCCGTGGTTTCCCACTTCTCCTCCAGGCGAATGCCGGGATGGTACCTAACTTAAGGCCACGGCCGCTTCCTTCCCTCTACCTTGTCTATCCCCTCCAATCTTCCCATCTCACGCTCCAGGACACTGCCCATCAGGCGGTGGAGGTGGGATCCCTCGCTGAGTCCGAGGGAAAAGCCGAACCTGGAGGGTAAACAGATGATGATGATGATGATGATGATGATGATGATATTTGACATATACCGAGCAAGTGGCTGCCTGGTTCGCTTCACGTAGCTAACAGCTAGCATTCGGAATATAGTGGGGTTTGAACCGCACTGTTGGCAGCAGTGAAGATGGTCTTATTTGTTTTCACCTATTCACACCAGGGAAATGCTGGGGATGTACCTTAATTAAGACCACGGTCGCTTCCTTCCCGCTCCTAGCCTTTTCGTACCTCGTCTTCGCCGTGATACCTACAGTATCTGTGTCGGTGTGACGAAAAGCAAATTATATAAAAAATGAAGAGATTTGAAATACAGTTGAAGCTCGATATCTCGAATCTCGATATCTCGAACCTCGATATCTCGAATCTCGATATATCGAACCTCTATTACTCGAATTTTTAGTATCTCGAAGTAACTTGAATTTCCCAGCTGTTTGTCCTATTCTTCACGTGTATTTATTTCTCTATTACTCGAATTTCGGTTACACGAATTTCTCGATTTCTCGAAGCAACCATTTCCTCCCTTGAAGCAAAAAATACTCTGTAACTCGAATGTTGTGCAACATTAACTGTGCAATACGGCATTTGTGGTTTGTGAGGAACAGTTAACAAGTAAAGAAAGCGTTACAGTGATGCTGACAGCTAATATGACGGGAACCGGAAAG
This sequence comes from Anabrus simplex, assembly GCF_040414725.1. Taxonomy (NCBI): domain Eukaryota; kingdom Metazoa; phylum Arthropoda; class Insecta; order Orthoptera; family Tettigoniidae; genus Anabrus; species Anabrus simplex. The sequence goes on along the minus strand of NC_090266.1, from coordinate 1,104,741,855 downwards.
CTAAAACTTCTAGTGATCGGAAAATCGGCGAGGCCGCGCTCTTTCTCAGGTTTGATTTAATTACCGGACACGTAGGAAAGCAACACGTGAAGTCACGGATGACAAGCTCCATTTGCGAATCTGGGCTGCGTGGTATTGACGAGAAGTTTCAACGTGAAGGGAGGAACGTTTAACCGTAACAAACAGAATAGGCTAACGAGCTTTTTCCCAAAGGTGTTCACGGAGGTTTTTTTCTTGTTTCACTACTGTGTTTTCAGTATCCTGTCTTCTTAAACGTTATTATAACAAGGGTTATAAATAAAGTGATGGCGTATAATAGAGTTTGTTCATATATTTTTGAGTACTGTTAAAAAAGAAGGGGCTGCCTGGCCGAAGCGGTAAAGGCGTATTGGATCGCCCGGAAGGACGTGGGTTCGAATCCCCGTCAGGAAGTCGTAAAATTTAAGAAACGAGATTTCCACTTCCGGAGGTGCATATGGCCCTGAGGTTCACTCAGCCTACACCAAAAATGGGTACCAGGTTAATTCCTGGGGGCAAAGGCGGCCGGGCGTAGAGCTAACCACTCTACCCCATCACGTGCCGAGGTTAACAATGGTGGAAGCCTTTACCTTCCACTCTTCCAAGGGCCTTCATGGCCTGCATGGAGGTGACTTTGCTTTGCTTTGTTAAAAAAGAATGTATGCTGTGTAAGTTCGTAGATACATATGTTTCAACTATGTGCTCTATAAGCCCAAAGACGGTATTCTCTATAGCTTGAAATTTCGATTACTCGAAATAAAATTAATCCCTCGAGGTGATTTGAGATATCGAGGTCCCACTGTAACAAGCATGGTGTTCGGACATTTAGGTGTTTCATGAAAATTGACTAAATCGGCATTGCTAAAGAGTCTATTTCTCTTCGAAACTAATGCGGAGGTTCATATATCATGCGAATTTTCATCACTCAGCTTGATAAAATTTGGACTGTGGAGTTTTATATATACGTAAGTTACGTGCTGTTATGAGTACACTTGCTCTTAGTCACGCATACATTACCACTTAATCAGTTTTTATTTATTTCATGACATAACAACTACCTACTGCGGATGCAATGCCTCTCTAACTGTAGTTATATTCGGACACTTGAAAATAAATTCGTATTGAAGCGTTTCATTTCACCCAAAGTGAGAATTGCACCGGGGTACGGTGTCACGAATACCCAGCTGGACTTCCACTCTCTAGTCCCTACCGTATTTCTTCACAGGTGGTTCTTTTCGCCTTCTGGGCTGTTTTGGTCACGTTGCTATCAGCTTGAATTCGGGAGATAGTGGTTTTCTTTGATTTTCCACTTTTACAACGGACAGCCATAAGACCTATCTGTGTCGGTGCGACGTAAAGCAACTAGAAAAAAAAGAAGTGGGAAGGAAGCGACGGTGGGCTTAATTAAGGTACAGCCCCAGCATTTGCCTGGTGTGAAAATGGGAAACCACGGAAAACCATCTTTAGGGCTGCCGACAGTGGGTTTCGAACCACCTATCTCCCGAATACTGGATACTGGCCGCACTCAAGCGACTGCAGCTATCGAGCTCGGTCCTTCCCACTTCTAGCCATTTCCCTATCCCACCTCCGCCATAAGACCTATGGGTGATACGTGCGACGTATAAAAACCCCTTTTTGGTTCCGTTTACTTGGTGATAATAAAAGTTGGAAAATCCAATTTGTACCATGGAAATACATTTTGAAAATAGCTCAATTTTTCCATCACGGGATCACGTGTCGTTTTATTTATTTATTTATTTTTTGCTAGGGGCTTTACGTCGCGCCGACACAGATAGGTCTTATGGCGACGATGGGATAGGAAAGGCCTAGGAGTTGGAAGGAAGCGGCCGTGGCCGTAATTAAGGTACAGCCCCAGCATTTGCCTGGTGTGAAAATGGGAAACCACGGAAAACCATTTTCAGGGCTGCCGATAGTGGGATTCGAACCTACTACCTCCCGGATGCAAGCTCACACGTGTCGTTTTACTATAAATGAACACAGTGCAGTTGTACATCAATAGTATATCTTGTTTCTATATTCCTGTGCACAATGACGCCTGAGTTTTGGGTTGCCATACTGCATAAGGATCAATTGCTTTCTCTTAACGTTTGTAGCAGTATGATGTATACACTGCACTATATTACGCTGACATGTTCTCATTTCATGGAATAGCACCGAGCTCTACCACAGAGTGTAATCCTTTTGTTGTCCGCATGCTGGATATTAGTTTGTGATTAATGTGATCTACATTCTCCAAGAGAAGCTCACTGAGGATACGAACATAACGTTCTTTCAGAATCCGTTGTCTGTTGTCCTGGAGAAACAATTGCACATTTCATCAAGTATGTAGGACAGATCTCTACCGATACACCGTTGAGAAGACATGACTTTTATTATTAAAATATTTGTTTCGAAGCTGTAAGTAATCAATGGAAGAAATATTTCCACAATATTCCACGATTCTATTTTCAGAACTTCTCTCAAATAGCATTCCCCACCTCATATTTTTAGACATATTTTCCTCCTTGTTGGTTGTCCAGATATGTGAATGTGGAGATTGAGGAACGACGAGAATCAAGTTGTCTTTTCAATGTATATTTAAATAGGAGGTAAATATTAGGGTAAAATGAAGAGAAATAATAATAATAATAATAATAATAATAATAATAATAATAATAATAATAATAATAATAATAATAATAAGTAAAGTAAACTCGTGTCCTCATCCCGAGGTGCTGCACCTCTCTTCAGGCACACCCCCTTTGGAGGTGAGCTGCATGTACCATTTCGACCACATACCAGCCCTCCTGCCATTCTTAAATTTCTGGCAGTACTGGGAATCGAACCCGGGCCCCAAAGGACGGCAGCTAATAACACTAACCGTTACGCTACAGAGGCGGACATAATAATAATAATAATAATAATAATAATAATAATAATAATAATAATAATAATAATAATAATAATAATAATAATAATAATGAAAATACACAGCCTGTTTCCAGTCAGTCGAACGGGTCAGGAATGGAATGAATGAAGCCCCCATCTAGCGGCGAGGATAGGAATTGTGCTGGCTGCCGAAGCCTGTCGCATTCCTCTGGGGAAATGATTAATGACTGAGAGATGAAATGATATTGGAGAGTGTTGCTGGAATGAATCATGACAGGGAAAACCGGAGTACCCGGAGAAAAACCTGTCCCACCTCCGCTTTGTCCAGCACAAATCTCACATGGAGTGACCGGGATTTGAACCGCGGAATCCAGCGGTGAGAGGCCGGCGCGCTGCAGCCTGAGCCACGGAGGCTCAATAATAATAATAATAATAATAATAATAATAATAATAATAATAATAATAATAATAATAGCAATTTTTCAGTGGCGGAGGGCTGAGGCGCTGGCCTTCTGACCCCAACTTGGCAGGTTCGATCCTGACTCAGTCCGGTGGTATTTGAAGGTGATCAAATACATCGGCCTCGTATCGGTAGATTTACTGACACGTGAAATAACTCCTGCGGGGCAAAATCCCGGTACCCCGGCGTCTGCGGAAATCGTCCAAAGGTAGTTAGTGGGACGTTGAAAATAATAACAATATTATGAGTAATCGAAACCGACTTTCAACCTATTAGGTCGTGTTACGTACATTTAGTACGTGTTGAAGAGATGTTAAGTACAGAACAAAAATGGCCATCCAGACACCAGTAGGATCCAAACCCACAACTTTCCAACATAATTTTCCCATGCTTATATGGGTTCGGACAGGTACCCATTTTCAGTTTTGTCAGGCCGGATGTCTCGGTCGTCACGTGGTGAACCTATTGAAAATCCCACTCGACGTTGGCGGGATTCGAATCCAGGTCATGAATGCTTGAAGCCGAGCGACTAGACCACTGCACCAGTGCGTTCTGGTAAATCTATCATAAATAACAAGCGTTCAAATACTATTTACTTTCAGTTACGCCGGATTTCCTGATTCTGCCCTAATACTGTTTATTTAGCGTACAGGTAAATCATCATCTTTTCTTTTTCAGTCTGCTTTACGTCGCACCAACACACATTGGTTCAATAGCGACGATGGTGTAAGAAATGGCCAGGAGTGGGGAGGAAATGGCCGTGGGCTTAATTAAGGCACAGGCCCTGCATTTGCCTGGTCTGAAAGTGGGAAACAACGGAAAACCATGCTGACAGTGGGGTTTGAACCCACTATCTCCCGAATACAAGCTGATAGCTACGTGACCGAAACCGCACAGCCACTTGCTCGGTGGTAAATCTTCTGTAGTACCGGTAGTTATCTTTTATTTAAAGTCATTGAGTACGTGTTATTAAACACTTCCCACACATAGTTCCCCTATCAGGCCATTACAGTAATTGGAAATGAGACTGTAGTATGTGGATGTCTTCCTTGGTTGACACGATAACTTAAGTAAGCAACTTATCGGTGGGATTCTCACACAGTACCACACTGGGTAAATCACGGAATGCTATTTTAAGACTTGCGAATTGTTTTTCAAATTTAGTCAGAATTCGAGTTAGACACACCAGCACATGCACCTAAATAGCTCTCCACCTGGCCGCCTTTGTCCCCAGGAATTAACCTGGTACTAATGTTTGGTGTCAGCTGTGTACACCTCATGACGGAGAATCGAACGCACATCCTTCTGGGCGAAACAAACACGTCTTACCGTCTCGGCCAGGCAGCCCCTATAATAATAATAATAATAATAATAATAATAATAATAATAATAATAATAATAATAATAATAATAATAATAATAATAATAAGTGACGCCCTGACGCCCATTACATCATTTGCTCGTCACGAAACGGCATTTATATATCCACAAAGAACCGAAGTTACTTCTGTACTAGGTAAGGAGGTGAGTGCCTTCACTGTCTTATACGTCAACACGCAGTTGTACATAATGGTCAGTTGTATTCCTTCGCTACAGGGAATGAGCTCAGTACTCACTCATTTATGCTCAAAGATAAGTGAACACACGGACAATATGTTCCATCAGTAATGATAGCCTTATTTTTAATTTTTCAACTTCTCAACTGGGAATCAAAACTATGTCCTACGGTGTGATCAACACAAGCCTTTTGACTTTTAAGCTAGGCAGTCTTCCATCTATAACAGTATTAATCAATGCAATACATACTAATAAATGGATGTCGAAGAACAGTGATGTACAAAGGTACGTACATTCCTTTTTTCTTTGTTATTTGCTTTACGTCGCGCCGACACAGATAGGTCTTATGGCGACGATGAGGCAGGAAGGGGCTAGGAGTGGGAAGGAAGCGGCCGTGGCCTAAATTAAGGTACAGCCCCAGCATTTACCTGGTGTGAAAATGGGAAACCACGGAAAACCATCTTCAGGGCTGCCGACAGTGGGGCACGAACCCACGTACATTAAAACCTGCCCTCACGGACACTTTTTCAGCCGATACATATCATAACAGACACTTTTACATCGAACCGACGATATCCGTAGAAAAGAGGTTCGACTGCATAGCAACGAAAATAGACATGAATTATCGAGATACTTGCAGGTGCCTTAGAAACTTACCTTTCTACCTGATCAACTGATATCCCAAGACTCCTTGAGAAATTAACAGTTCTCAAAAATATCCTGAGGTTGTCGAACTGGGAGTTTCAAATAGGAGCTCAGAAGCAATACTGCACAAGTATGCAAGCATAAGGATTTTGTTTACGAAGTGCGAAACTTATCTTTCAAAATTACAAGATATGTTGGAACCACGTGCTTAGGAACAAGCCACATGTTTGACACTTACAATAATAAAATGCTTAAAAAAATACGAGTGGGAAATAATATTACCACCGAGTTGTCTATATTGTGGCTTGTTAAGTGTTGTTGAAATACTTAAATGAATAACCATTATATCGACACTAATACTGAAATGAAATGTCGTATGGCTTTTAGTGCCGGGATATCCCAGGACGGGTTCGGCTCGCCAGATGCAGGTCTTCCTATTTGACGCCCATAGGCGACCTGAGTGTCGTGATGAGGATGAAATGATGATGAAGACAACACATACACCCAGCCCCCGTGCCATTGGAATTAACCAATTAAGGTTAAAATCCCCGACCCGGCCGGGAATCGAACCGAAGGCCAGTACGCTGACCGTTCAGCCAACGAGTCGGACACTAATACTGATAATAAGAGATAATGCATTTAAGGACGCTTTTTGACCTACCATGGTTTTATCAACGTCGTCATTGTGCTTCTTCGATATCGACTTCGTCTCCGTGTCTATTTAATTAGAAACCACTGTTCAGCTGTTGAGCTCTTTAACGATACAAGTGTCTCACTTCCCACCCCTTCCTTTACAAGGGCGAGTTCTTAATGATATTAAACTGGACTAGTCCACTTCTCCGTATTTAGTCGAATCATAGTAAATTTCATTGAGCTGGGCTATTTCTGATCCCTTTACATTTCACACAACGCATAACATCGTTCAGTGGTTCATTTTTGTGTCTCTGGATTTACTTCAGCCGGCCCCGCGGTATAAGGGTAGCGGGGGCCCCGCGTTCGATTCCCTACCAGGTGAAGGATTTTCACCTGGATCTGAGGGCTGGTTCGAGGTCCACTTAGCCTACTTGATTACAGCTGAGGAGCTACTGACGATGAGATGGCGGCCCCCCGGTCTAGAGAGCCAAGAATAACGGCTGTGAGGATTCGTCGCGCTGACCACACGACACCTCGTAATCTGCAGAGGTCGCTTGGTGGGCCAAGGCCCTTCGGAGCTGTAGCATCATGGGGTTTGGCTCGGTTTTTGGACTTATTTCCAGCCAATCATCGAGAGGAGCAGCTGGAGTAACATAAATGTGGAATTTCTACTGCAGAAAAATAATATCGTGATCTAAAGGAATGGACAATGTTTTCTGCACATACATCTACTTTTGGCCCTCTAATGTGAAGAACGTAATGCAATTGGTTCATCTGTTTATTAATTTTAATTGTGTTCTACATTTTTAACTCACTAGGAAATGCTCGGGTAATGCTAGCCTGTTACGAGTCAGAGTTCAAATAATGTTTTTAACGTACGTCCAATAATTGATTTTAAGAGACTCCACGGTGTTTGAATGTTGCTCTGTAGGAGTTCTTGAGCGTACCCAGACACCAAGGAAAGAAAGCTGCCACATTCAAACACCCTCAAATGCCAGCGATCTCAATCAGGACCACATCCGCTGTCTTGGAAACCAAAAGGCAATGTCTAAGCTACTACGCCACTGAGACTGGCGTGATATAGTTCAGTTATTGTATTAATAGCAAGAAGAATATGCGGATATCTCACGGTGTGTGAATAAAATTGTAAATTAAATCGGGAAAGGGAAACATATAACAGAATTTTACGTATTTTCACATAAATTACAGAACTACACTTTTGTAGTTATGAAATTCGTAACCTCACAGGCCAGATTCACTCTTTTTAAAAGGTACTATGTTGAGACCATTTTCCAACTTATTCCGTGGCTCCCGATCACAATGTCCTCCCTCCAGAACAAAACTAAAGTGATCAGTACTATTCCTATGTAGGGATACTTAAGAAAACAGTTAAAGATTTGAGTTTATTCAACTCCATTACTTCCTTCACTTGTGTCCAGAATAATTTATAGCAGAATTAAACCCTTTATTCTGCAGAACACCTAGTAGGTTAGCTTTACCTGCTATGAAAATGAAAAATGAATTGGCGTATGGCTTTTAGTACCGGGAGTGTCCGAGGACATGTTCGGTTCGCCAGGTGCAGATGTTTCGATTTGACTCCCTTAGGCGACCTGCGCGCCATGAGGAGGATGAAATGATGATGAAGACGTCACACACACCCAGCCCCGTGCCAGAGAAATTAACCAATGATTGTTAAAATTCCCGCCCCTGCCGGGAATCGAACCGGTACCCCTGTGACCAAAGGCCAGCACGCTAACCATTTAGCCATGGAGCCGGACTTTACCTGCTATATTTACGAAACCCGCTACTGTTATACCGAAACGGATTATATTAATTACTTTAGTAGTACAGCGTCAAATGAATGTATCTCTCTCGCTAAAATCTAAAGTGAACCAGATGTTAGAATAAACCGGTTAGAGGAAAAATACGTTAAAAAAGTATTATAGTGCGCATTCCGTGTTAATATAAATATGCCATAAAAAGATATACACACATAGGTCTTCACTACAGACTACCATGTTTTACTGTGTTACGTCTGCAAGCCACTGTGAATGAACCAATGATGATGAACATGATTGTTACTAAGCGCTTCCACGATCTTCTACTTGGAACTAGCATCATGGTACGACTTAATATAATTCTACATCTTTTACTTTCAAATCATTAAGGGCACAACGTGACCATTATAATCAACGTCACCTTGGTTTACTGAACCCTTGACTTACCATTCCATTGTTGGTCGGCCACAGCTGCTACAGTAGAGCAATATTGAACTCTTAAATCTTGGGGTCGTTGCGGGAATGTTTCGGTCACGATCTTAACCAAACGATGGGGTTCAAAAGAGAGCCTAACTACTTGAAATGAGGAGCAAATATGTGCTTACTTACTTTTATTGAATTCTTAATGGCACAATTTAAAAAAAAATATATAAATCCTTGAACAAAAATAAATTATTAATTATTAAATGTTTCAAACGCAGTCACATTGCATATTTTCTTTTACAATATCGAAGAATTGCCTTCGGAGAAAGTAGGAATCTCATTAATTAGTGGACAGCGAAACTGAAAGAGTGAAAAAGGAAACCTGAAAAATCGGGCACCTATTAATCCAAACGGTAACTGAGAATTAATCCACACGATCCGTGGAAAATCTGACCTTCAGCAAGTAGAAAGCCCGATTTCCTCTTAATTAAGGTTATCCACTAGTCGAATACCCTTTCGGATACGGAACACCCGCCGAATGGACCCTTAATCGAACCAAATTGACTATCAGTTGATTTGGATAGGTTGCGAAATATTATTGGAAAGCATGGTGTTCACTACAAGTTAACAGCAGCATTCACAATTGAAACAAAATTCCAGCATGTATTTGTCATTTCATGACACCCTTAAGTGATAAAATAATCCCGATGCTAAAACGTGCATCACACAAACAGCTGTTCAGAAGGAACCAACAACAACACGATCCGCGAGGATCTTACGTTACGTCGTTCTGAAGGAACAAAACTGCGAAATACAGGAAACACTTATTCATCACGCATTTAGAAGAAATGCCAAACACTGAAGTTAATTAAAAAGTGGTAAATCACTTGGAAAATATTATTATAGAACCAACTTTCAGGTTATAAATGGTTACGTTACGCTTAATAAAATTACAAGTCCACATGGTAAAATAAAACAAAATTCAGAATTCTTTCCTATTTAACAACGACTACCATCACAGATCCATCTTCTTATTGTTTGTCCCAACACACTACCTACAAAGTTATCAATTGACCAAACTCAACTACGTATAAAAATGAAAGAACGACAAAGATTGAAAATAAAATATATTACCGGCTGACGAATCGAATCCGCATTCGTAACTCAAGTCTCACACACATACGCTGAGTGTCAGCACGCACACTGCCAAAGCAAAAACGGACGTCGGAACGACAAAACAATTAAGTCCGTAAAATACAATAAAATACTGAAGTTCATTGAACTCAAACTCGCATGGCGAACTGCAGTAAATAGTCAATCTCCGCTAGCTCAGTACCCAATGTTGGACAACCCTCGCCATTAGTGATTCCATAATCTTAGGTAAACACCCTCCAGCTGGTAAAGGGATGCGCACAAGCTTGGCCTCGTTATTACCGAGCTAACACTCTTCACATTGCATACACTACTGCAGACACTACCATCGCTCAAGTCACTTCGCAAAAACATCTAATCTAAGACTTGAGTATGTACAGCTGACGTCCCAGACCTATCGTCGGGCCTACTTAACGTCTGCACGCTCTAACCCTAACCTCTATGTACAAATACCTTCCTAATCTTATCGCGGAGCGTGAGCTAGGACGTCTCATCATCAGTATACTCCTAGACTGTCGAGCGGAAATTGGGTCGTATACGCTTCCTCTAGCATATCAGGCGAAATCGTAACTTCAAACAAACTCTGATATTTTTAGCTGTAAATCTGGTCGAAACTAATAATAATAATAATAATAATAATAATAATAATAATAATAATAATAATAATAATAATAATAATAATAATAATAATAATAATAATTTCGTGTGGCTATTTCTAGCCGAGTGCATCCCTTGTAAGGCAGACCCTCCGATGAGGGTGGGCGGCATCTGCCATGTGTAGGTAACTGCGTGTTATTGTGGTGGAGGATAGTGTTATGTGTGGTGTGTGAGTTGCAGGGATGTTGGGGACAGCACAAACACCCAGCCCCCGGGCCATTGGAATTAACCAATGAAGGTTAAAATCCCCGACCCGGCCGGGAATCGAACCCGGGACCCTCTGAACCGAAGGCCAGTATGCTGACCATTCAGCCAACGAGTCGGACACTAATAACACACAACGAAACAAATCTTGCCACAGAAAGAACTCAAGTCGGGAAAATGCAACAAGTCCCCATCTTGTTACTAAACGTGAAATTGAAAATAAATATCGCGTGGTGAGCAATCCACAACTCAAACACGATCCCAGCATGCGCAATGAAGTTTCGAAAAATGATATTGACTTACAACACACGTCTAACATTAAGTGGATGTCGTAAAGAAAACAATAATCATCGCCATCGCAAAAAATCCACACTGTAGTTTTAGGGTGAAGCCCTCAAATCACCTACCGTCATTTTTCCAAATGTTCATATCCATGACTATCCAGTGAAACGAAACCCAATGAATCTACACAGCCAAACATCTCGCTTTAATAACGTCCAATATCTCATCTCACAATCTTTCCGATTTAATGATAAATTACCGCCTTGTAATTTATGAACTTTACTGATTGGAAACTTGTCATTACAGTCAAATAACACCAACCGTGTATTCAAAATGCTCTTCTATCCTTGAGGTCATATTACTCTAATATTAATTATACTGGCTTTACGTAACTAGTCACTTGATTTTTTTCTTTTACTACCATGATTTACAATCTCTCCACCATAAATCGTTTTTCACTTGGGATCTTACTTGAAATTTACTGTGCCTCACACAATAATCATCTCGAACAAACCTTCTCCAGGTCTCAGCTTTCGGATTGTTAGCGGATTATACTACAGCCTGCCACATAAATCTCACATTTAATATACAGCCTGTCTCAAAAATTCTTCGCTCTCCGCAAATATAGCCTGTCTCAAAAATTTATCCCCATCGCCTTCTCAGGGCGGTATTATATGAAATATCCAGGCTTTCTCTGCTTTCAACATTTCTACAACTCTTATCTCCACATATATATTCTTCGCTCTCAATCCATTTTCTTATATTTCAAGACTTTTTCAAACCTCAATTCGCTCGTGACAAACAACTTTTATAAAAGTACACCTTTTTATTTTACTGTTACTACAACTTTCGGACCTCGAGAATACAACAGCACACCGTGATTTTCCATATCATCGACATACACGATGTCACAAATTTTACTTCCCATGAATAAAACATAACTTTATCGGATTTCACTGGAATTTTCTGGACACCCGCAAACCTTGTAGAACATACTCGTTAAATCCACTTTTTACATAGGAAAATTCTATCCCGCGGTAGACATTATTTATTATTATTATTATTATTATTATTATTGCGACAAAAATTTTATGAATTCAAACGATATTCGAAATTAAGACATTCGCCACGACTACGTTATCGTTATCAGCTTCCTAATTTTTCTCAATTCGGACAATATCTCAAAGAATATTAACACAATATTTAAACTTCGCATTTTATAGTTTCATGATGTGAATTTTACAACACTAAAGATTTTCACACGCTGACCAGAAATATAATCCCTTTGCCTGATCATTACAAAATATCAACCCAACACACGCAATGAAAATTGGTAGGGACGAACAATAATCTAACTACAACATTGATACAAAAATATTCACAGACCTGTGATCGTAGCCATCGTCCTGGATTCTGGCTGCATCAGGCCAGCAGACCTCGTTTATTTAGCCTTCCATAGCTAGATATGCCATCATCTTCTCTTACATACAACTTAAATTACACAACACTTTCCAACGCACTTTCAAACGTTTAGCAAGCGACGAACACTATGCTCAAATGACCACATCTACTGCGTTCACAAGACCGCTGCTTCCTTTCACCCTACTGAAAGTCCAGGTGTTCCAACATATAAGAAACCAGAACCTGTAGCTCACATCAGACGCTAACAAATATTATACGCACACACTGAATACAAAGGGAAACTCAATTACTTATTCACCCAAATATCTAAACCTTCAAAGTTCCCATTAGCGGCAGCTCAGAAAATTTCTATCATCTTCCATTCTAATAGTACCCTATTTGAACCATAGACACGACATATAATAAGTTATTTGGAGACCAAATTTTCACACTTTTCTGCTGACGATTGACGCGGGCTCCGCTGCTCCAGTAACCAGACAGAGACTGTGAAATGTTCGAAGGGAGATTTATTTTATATCCTATGGGGTGACGCTACTCACACCATGAAGCTTGATTGCACAATCTGCTAATTCCGCATCCAATAGACCAATTTTTCTGAAATTTGTTCCATAACTTCGGACAGACATACGATTTATTACGGTGTTAATTTCATAATTTTCCCATACTCGCAACAGGCGAAATAAATTATTTCTGCCCGGGCGTTTCGCGGGTTTTCTTCATCCATCGACCTTGGCACGTGTCGCTAGTTCGGGGCTGGGCGCAAATTTTTCTCTAGGCTTAACTGCATTTATTTTTATCCTGGGGGGTTCTGTTTTCCCATAGGGTTTAAGAATAATTTAGATTCTTTATTTCTGGATTTACTGTGTTGCCAAAATCTCTCGTTACCGGGCGAGTTGGCCGTGCGTGTAGAGGCGCGCGGCTGTAAGCTTGCATCCGGAAGATAGTAGGTTCGAATCCCGCTATCGGCAGCCCTGAAAATGGTTTTCGGTGGTTTCCCGTTTTCACACCAGGCAAATGCTGGGGCTGTACCTTAATTAAGGCCACGGCCGCTTCCTTCCAACTCCTAGGCCTTTCCTATCCCATCGTCGCCATAAGACCTGTCTGTGTCGGTGCGACGTAAAGCCCCTAGCAAAAAAAACTCGTTACGAAGAATTCCTTGAATTTGAAAAATTGTTGAATATTCGAAGTCCACCGAAGTGTCCCGGCGTTTCAAGAGTTCGCAGCTTGCTTGACGCGGGGCGCTCGCTCCCACGAAACAGAGTGGCTCTTGAAATGCAAACATGGCTGCTCTCAAAAAAGTAGTTTGTAGCTGAAATAAATATTGGGAAAATAAAAAAAATAATTTTCTCATCGTAGAATTATGGGTTCATTACTTCTCTTCTCGTCCTCTCAATGGCCGAGTCCGTTATTTCCTAGGTAACCTACACTCCTCTATATTCACCTTACATGATCCCATCATAGAAACCGCTTCATACGCACAGCTTCATCCATCGAGTTTATTTCCAACTTTAACTTTTATCTCCTCACTGCGTCTCTCATTGCACTGGTCGCATCTTTCTCTTTCACTAGCAGTCAATACCGAGGTTACTTTGTAACTCATGAATATTGTTAAAATTTGTCGCACCGACACAGATAGGTCGTACGACGATGATGGGACAGGAAAGTCCTAAGAGTGGGAAGGAAGCGGTCGTGTCCTTAACTAAGGTACAGTCCCAGCATTTGCTTGGTGGGAAAATGGGAAACCATATTCAGGGCTGCCGACAGTGGGGTTCGAACCCACTATCTCCCGGATGCAAGCTCACAGCTGCGCACCCCTAACAGCACGGCCAACTCGCCTGGTGAATTTACGAATAACATGCCTACCCAACACTCACTCCCATACAGCTAAGTCGACCTATACCACAGCGGTAAGAGGATGATTAATCTGGGATCCCAATTCCCAATACCGCTAATCGAAAATGCGAGCTAACTGCATGAATTTGCTCTATCATGAATTGATTTCACTTACCACCGAATTGGGAGAATACGCATCCAAAATACTTGAAATGATTCACCTTTTCCAGTTAAAAAAAGGTAAACGTGTAATTTTACGCGACCGTTTTTATGCTTAGGGTACGTGTGAATTTGTATATGACAATGTTATGTTTTCTTTCCATGGAATTGCTTGTTTTACTCTTGTAGTAGCAGTAGTAGTAGTAGTAGTAGCAGCAGCAGCAGCAGCAGCAGTAGTAGTAGTAGTAGTAGTAGTAGTTAGGATATAATGTTTTAACTTTACATTTTTATCGCGTTACTGTAAGTGATTACTGCCATGGGATATTTCACAATTGCGATGTATTTGTTAATAATAATAATAATAATAATAATAATAATAATAATAATAATAATAATAATAATAATAATAATAATAATAATTGTACCGGGTGGTACACCTCCACGCCGCTAATTCAAACTTTTCGCCAGTTGAAACTCCTCTAATGGAGGAAGTCTGAACTTTATCTACTGTGTTAATTCTCAAGTTTCTCAGAAGATGTCCCTACTTGTAAATTTTGAAGTTTCTGAACTGAGTCGTTTTCGATGTATTTTTGTTTTGCCTGTAGTAAGAAGTGTGGACATTCTCTTCCAGATGGCACTACTGAAGGACTACAATTATGCACCCTAGTGCGAAGTGAAAGAACTGTGTTTTTTGGAGAAATTTTGAATTCATAAGTTTGTTCTTTGTTAAATTTCTTTCAGTTATTGTTTAAGTTGGCAATGTGAACACTTTCTTTCCGCCAGTTTTGAATTTGACCAATAAGGAATTTCTGTAATTAATTTTCCACCAATAATGCGTTTCTTCTTCATCTAGTGTAGGGGTTTTCGTTGTTAGCCAATAAAATTCTTGTGGGAGGGTGTTCTCATTCCTGAAACGCCTCGAACTTTCCACGAGGCTATATAAACTGCTGATTTTCGGGTCTCAGAGCCACTTCAGTAACATCTATCAGTGTGTAAAGTACGTAGCAGGGGGCGGGAAGCGCCTCTTTCTTCGGGCAGCAGTTCAACCACCAGGTAATGGCCGTTTAATAACTTCTTTTCTTGCTAGCTCAGCAGTTTAACTCTCGGGGCAGGTCCGAAGCCTTTCTACCATGTAACTTTCCCTAAAATGTAGAGACACTTGGTACCAATTCTATCTTTTTAAACTACATATTGGGATAGAGAGTGCTTAACCCTCTCGAGCTCCCACTCATATTGCGTTGAGGTGAACTTATTTTCACAACCGTTTCTTCATTAATGTAATGTAACTTGTCTCCTTCTATAAGTCACCTCTTTAGTATGGGATTAGCCCTTGCATTAGAGGCCTAGCGCCAAGTAGGTTTTAAATAAACTGTAGTAGGAGTGCAAGAACGCCTCCTCTCAAGTTGGTATTTTAGAGGCCATGTAATTGACCTGTTTCTTTACTTAATAGGCCTCAGTAGGTTGGGTATTTTTACCCCTGTTTTCATGTACTTGGAGGACAGCTTGAAAGTGGAGTTTGGTGTGGCCTTTGATAGGTTTGAACTTAAGAGCGGGTTGCTCTTTCTTAAAATTTGTTTCTGCGTGCCTCGAGGAGGCTTTACTGTGTAATTGGGAGCAAGAGCTCCAGGGCATGATTGGGGTCTTCTGCCCCGTTGTTGAATCTTGTATATACAGTAGTGAAGTTGAGATCATTGCTCAAGAATTACGTGTCTGGCTCTCGGAGCCCAAATCCTGTAACACTGTAATGGTACATTTTTGCTTGGTTGCTTTGCTACTCTGTACCTGCCACTCTTGTTATTTCTTGATTTTGCAAAGAAAATATAACCTTGTTAAATTAACTTTAATTTCGTATTTTGAGACCTGTTCACCCCAGCACCTTCTTTCACCTCTGCACATCCACAATACTCCGTAACAATAATAATAATAATAATAATAAAAATAATAATAATAATAATAATATCGAAATCATAGTCGGTAGAACAAGCCGTTTTACGTAGAATACTAACAACAAGGTGGTGACTTTCTTCCAGAAGCCTCGAGCAGGTACTCCATTTTCTTTTTGTACAATTCGATAGGGCTCGCAATGTCATATGCGATTTCCTCCCATGCTTCATTCTTTCTCAACCGATTACAAGGGTGCGGATCCTGTGGGTCCCTGTGGGTCCCTCGAAACGGTCTTTTGTTGATGAACAACTTACTAGTTGATGAACTTTTTCCATAGACCACTCCGCATCCAATTTCTTCAAATCGGAAGATCCCCAAAGGAAACTAAACGAAGTCGGTGGGACGGTGAACAGGATATGACGAAGGGAAGAGTGACGGTGGCACTGACATGCGCAGCACATGAGGCGATGATATGGAGTGCTAATCAGGAAAACGCTCCGTCCGCACTGTCTTGGTTCTCCCCTTTGATGCGACGGCAAAAGACCGACTCTCGGTGAGAACATCACCGGCCCCATCCCATTGTATCATATTTGATATACGATATTGATAAAAAACTATGTTTTCACAAGTCTGAGCATGATACAGATGCGGTGGTCTGATACAAGAGAGGACGCACCTTTACCGACTCTTACGTTGACCTCGGAGGGCTACGCCCGTAGAGAGAGTCACTGTGCATACCTTGACTTACCTTACTATCCCCAACCTACCTGTACGGACGTCTTCACAGCCTTTATGATCACCATCAGAAAAATATCAGAGCGCTGAACACGACAGTGCTCGCTATTCCTAATCATAAATCCTCAATTTACAAAAATTCCTTCGCTGTTGTGGCCAGCCGTGAATGGTGATGATGATGATGATTCTTGTTGTTTAACGGGGCCTAACATCTAAGGTCATCGGTCCCATAGCCGTGAATGGAACCTCTTTCCGCAGGAGGTGTGAGGGTAATCAAACCATGGAAGCTTTAAACGAGTGTCCTCCAAATATTTCCATGGGATGAGCTCGTAGAACGATAGCAGTTCTTCTTCTGCTTATAATATAATATAATATAATATAATATAATATAATATAATATAATATAATATAATATAATATAATATAATATAATATAATATAATATCCGACTCGTTGGCTGAATGGTCAGCGTACTGGCCTTCGGTTCAGAGGGTCGCGGGTTCGATTCATTGGTTAATTCCATTGGCCCGGGGGCTGGGTGTATGTACTGTCCCCAACATCCCTGCAACTTACGCTCCACACATTACACTATCCTCCACCACAATAACACGCAGTTACCTACCCATGGCAGATGCTGCCCACTCTCATCGCAGGGTCTACAATACAAGGGCTGCACTCGGATAGAAATAGCCACACTAAATTAAAAACATATATCATATCATATCATATCATATCATATCATATCATATCATATCATATCATATCATATCATATCATATCATATCATATCATATCATATCATATCATATCATATCATATCATATCATATCATATCATATCATATCATATCATATCATATCATATCATATCATATCATATCATATCATATCATATCATATCATATCATATCATATCATATCATATCATATCATATCATATCATATCATATCATATCATATCATATCATATCATATCATATCATATCATATCATATCATATCATATCATATCATATCATATCATATATCATATCATATCATATCATATCATATCATATCATCGTTACTGTTATTAAAAGTAAGCAATAGAGCGGCAATTGGAAGCACCAGACGAATAGATATCATAGTCCTTAAGTCTTTAAACGGGAAAGCAAGAACGGAATGATCGTTGACCCAACTGTGCGATTTAAATCGCATTCTGATCAACCAGAAGAAGTGGATTTAGAGAAGAAGAGTATTTATGACCCTACAGTCTCGTATTATAAGAAAAGTATGGACCGCAAAAATATATCAGTTGCAGTATTAATGGTGGGAGCCCGGGAAACAATTCCTAAATTCCTATCGAGGTTTTGGACTTCATTAGGTATAGAAAAATATCTGTTGACAAACATAGCGGTAGCTGCCATCCGCGGTTCAATATTAATTTTAAGAAACCATTGATACAGTCACTAGCATCATGTGCATACTTTATGCTTCTTAGTTCCTCTTTGTACTGTATGTGAAAGACACTTCATGCTGATATTATTTATTAAATAGTATTTTTAATAACCTGTTAAGCAGTGATGGGAAGTTGTATATTTGAAAGTGAAGTATACTTTATCCTAGAGGCAACCTAGAGGGAAGTTATGTAATACAATTCAATAAAATATTTAACTTTTGGTTCCTAGTTTAAGTAATCCTTATCCCGATTTCTATTTTGTAATATTTTTCGCCCACAGTTCTGACATGGCTACTAAAACGTTTCTCAATGTGAGCAATTTCTGGTATTCAACATTAAATTAACGGTTATGTAGATTATTATTAATATTATGTACTTTATTTTAATTTATTCATAGGTATTATGTTATTGTACTTAGGAAACAAAGTGTTCACTTATTTTATATTGTGTAGTATATCAGATATTTAATGTACAATAAGAAAGCACAGTAGCATAGGAATTTGTTTCAGTTTTGTGCTCCTAATGTATTCACTGGTTAAGTATAAGACCTTGTCAGTTAGAATAAATAATCAGTCTAACTAACAAAAAGGTTGAAAATTTACAGCTTTATATAATCCCTGTAAATACTACCAACGAAGAATTCATTCAACCACCACTTTTCCCTTAAACTTGATTTCGCCGGGCTGAGTGGCTCAGACGGTTAAGGCTCTGGCCTTCTGACCCCAACTTGACAGGTTCGATCCTGGCACAGTCCGGTGGTATTTGAAGGTGCTCAAATACGTCAGTCTCGTGTCAGTAGATTTACTGGCACGTAAAAGAAGTCCTGCGAGACTAAATTTCGGCACCTCGGCGTCTCCGAAAACCGTAAAATAGTAGTTAGTAGGACGTAAAACAAATAACATTATTATTATTAAACTTGATTTTGAAATGAAATGTTTCTGAAAGCATGTAATTACGTACCCTTGATCCATATTCCCTCAATATGGCTAACATTTCCCCTTGTTTATCTCCTACGTGCATTTCTCTAGATCTGCACAACGAAAGCATAACTGTTTATTCCTATCGTGGCATTGTTCAATTACTTAACTCATACGAAATAATTGGTCATTACAGCCCTTCTGTGGTATGAAACTGAACTAGTTTTCATCCAACTTACTCTCCACCATCAATCACATCCTCTGTTCAGAAATACTCGCTAAAAACTTGAACATAAAGCCATGTAAAATAAATATATCGCCCTGAAATTGTACAGTTTAGTGAAATACTTAGCACTTGAAAAGAAAAGAGAAAAAAAAAGACACCAATATTAAGCATCATATTAGACACCAGTAAGAAGCGTACACACGAGTCAATACAGCCTGACCAAATTGAGCACAGAATGAGTTGGCTGCGTAGCTGTTAGCTTGAATTGGGGTTCAAACTCCATTTTCGCAGCCCTGAGGTCTCCCAATTTTAAACTAGGCAAATTTTGGGGGGTGTAACTTGATTAAGGCCACGGTCACGCCTATTCAAGTCCTATCTCATCGTCGCCATGGGACCTGAGTTGGTGCGACGTAAAACCAATAACAAGAAACCTAAACCAATTAAGCTTGATCATTTATGTTTCGGTAGCTTTACCTAATAATGGCGCATAGTGGGAAGGCTGTGGAGCATGGATAATGGAGATCTGAACGGAGTGTTGAAACAGTAAATGACAGAAAAATGTACCAAACAGGACATTATGAGATTATTTAATCATGTTGGTTGTAAAACTTTTGAATCCAAGATGTACACAGAGCATACATTATTGCTAATGATATTTCTTGCTTTCCAGATGTGTAGTACTTGAACCTTCACCATCAAAATATACTGGAAATACAGTATTTATAAAATGAAAGGCTTATATCCTCCTTGTATGACTCTGAGTTTATTTCATTTATCTTCCGTTATTCGGTAACACTAAGAAACGACTGAATAACAGACTGAAGGATAATTCTATCATGGTTGAACTTGTAAAGAATATGAAATGCGTGTCAACCAGGGAAGGATTGTTAGTAGTGGCCTGCTTCACGTAAGATTCTGAGTGTGGGCGAAGAAGGAATATCTGTGAAAGGGTATAAATGTTAGAAAAAAATTCAAAAATAATGTTTGAAACCCTCAAATCTACAAAAATCCAATGAAGCAGTGAGAAACAAGCATCCTTTGAGGTTTTCTGTGACTGTTTATACCGAATCGGAGAGAATACTAAGTTATTTAACCCTTCTATCATAAAAATATCGCATGTATTATTAGAAAATGTACAGACATGGTCTGTTATAGTTTTATATCAAGATGTATAAAACAATAAGAGAAAGGTGCACAGGTGAAGTAAGTTAGTCAGGTGGCACAGATGCTCTGAACAGAGAGAGGTAAATGAAGCTGAAGGTAATGTTCACTTGGATGGAGTGATATTGGGTGTAATGAGAACATTGCACAGAAATGGGCTGTTTAAGTTTTAAGTTTCGTGACGGGAGATGATACTACTGCAGAACAACTTCCTTTAAATTAATCTGTATTTTAACTTTCATGGACTTAGGAATTTTTATAATGAGACGAGTAAAGCTCATAGTCTCAGTAATGTTCTCTGAAAGAGCAAAGAAGCAAGAGCTGCATTTTTATATCAGAAATTACTTCCATCATATGAAGAAATGGCTTCTTCGCCTGTGTGAATGTGTGGTTTTACTGTTGTTATTATTTTATTCTTCTTCTTGTTGCATGTTAGCGACTTGGGATACCGTAGTCAACAGAATCATATATATGTCGTACGAATGAAACTGCGTAGCATTGTGACTGTGCTCATGTAGCCTATATATACAGGGTGTCCCAGGAAGAATGGTCGATATTCAGGGATATGATAGGAACAAACTTTTGAAGCAAAAACGAACTTTATAAGGACATATGCTCTATTCCGAATGGTTTCGAGAAAGAACACATTTAATGTACATTTGTTTTGGGGTTAGTGGCACGCACATATGTGCGTTGACATTTTGAAATGGGTACAAGTTTCCAGCATGTAATGTTCGCCATGCAGACTGATACGTGAACAAAGTCGCCGTGTGCTGGTAGTAGAACTACGCTGCGCCATTTCAACAATGTGTTGCTGTTCCTACACAGGTGGTTGAACTACACGTTCAGAAGAAAAATGGGAACGTGGAAGGATACTTGTTCCACGCAATGTGCTGAAAACTCTGGTAAACTCTCTATGATCCGGAATTGGAAGCGTCAGAAAGCACCGACGGTGTTCCTCGACAGCAGCAGGAGCACTACCATGGCAGAAGCCATAAACATACACCAAATCTGAATATTCCTCATTAGTGTAGATGAGACCGATGCTTCTCTCTGATACACTCTCAATCCCTTGCACTACTTCACTCACAACGCACCATGGCTAACTGCGCTTTCAACGGGTCAGTTTAATGGCAGAAAGTCAAGCCGAGAGTAGAGGTTGAAAGCAACGAGGTAGGTTGGGCTCGAATAAAACGTCAAGGAGGTTCGTGGGTATGAGACATACGTGCGCGCCACTAGCCCAAAAGCAAATGTACATTAACTGTGTTCTATTTCGCAAACCATTCGGAATACGGCACATGTCCATATGAAGTGTTTTGCTTCAAACGATCGTTCCTGTCATATTCATGAACATTGAGCATTCCTTCTGGGACACCCTGTATTTGTAAGTAATAAGTGGACGGCGGATTCTTAGGTTGTAATAATAATTTCGTGTGGCTATTTCTAGCCGAGTGCAGCCCTTGTAAGGCAGACCCTCCGATGAGGATGGGCGGCATCTGCTATGTATAGGTAACTACTTGTTACTGTTGTGGAGGATTGTGTTATGTGTGGTGTGTGAGTTGCAGGGATGTTTGGAACAGCAAAAATACCCAGCCCCCGGGCCATTGGAATTATCCAATGACAGTTAAAATCCCCGATCCGGTCGGAAATTGAACCCGGGACCCTCTAAACCGAAGGCCAGTACGCTGACCATTCAGCCAACGAGTCGGACTTAGGTTGTATTAGGTTAGAATGCAAACTAATAGATAGTGTCGACTAGCCCGTTCTTCCACGGTGTAGCGTGAGTAACATGAATTCAAGGGTTTGAGATGGGCCGCACCCCTAATGTTTATGCAAAGTTCGTAGCATAACCGTTGCGCATGCAGTTGTACTGCTGTGTATACTTTTACGTGCTTCAGTAAGTTTGCGTTCTATCCTATTACTGTCTAAAAATCTATAGTCTAATAATAAGGGATGAAACTGGGGCGGAATCAGTAGGTCAGGTACACATGCACCTTGCCAGTATACACCTGGAGTTAAAAACGGGAAATCCACTTCTAGGTAGGCCGTGAGGTAGATTTTGACCAGATTTTTTCCCACTTGTCTCAGGAGGATAAGTTCCTGCGTTTAATACCGTTTCGATGTTCATATTTAGATATGAGTACAGTACCCATGGCAGAACTAGGAATCCTGCGTGGTCTAGACGAGTGGAAGCTACAGTATTATACTAAATCGTAGCCGGATTTGCTTCTGTTTTATTTAAGGAGCTGGGGATATACGGATCACATGTTAGGGACCATTCCCGTGGTGCTGACGTGGTAAGAACAGTAAACCACTTCTAGGATAGTCGAGAATGGAATTTTAACTCAGTGAGGAGTATTCAACATCCAACTCTGAACCCCTAGATTATCCTATGGTTAAAAAGGTACACATTTCCTAATATACAGTGGTCCACATCATACTCATTGTTGCTGTGAGAATGGTATTATATTTGATTGAGGTAATCGTATGTCAATGAAGTTAACTTTGCTTTTTTTGCTAGTGGCTATACGTCGCACAGACACAGATAGGTCTTATGAATATTATGGGATAGGATAGGCCTAGGAGTTGGAAGGAAGCGGCTGTGGCCTTAATTAAGGTACAGCCCCAGGATTTGCCTAGTGTGAAAATGGGAAAACACGGAAAACGATCTTCAGGGCTGCCAACAGTGGGATTCGAACTCACTATCTCCCGGATGCAAGCTCACAGCCGCCCGCCTCTAACCGCACTGCCAACTTGCCCGGTGAAGTTAACTTTGGGCTGTTATTAGCTGTAGATTCAATAATTAGCCTACACGAATGAAACACATCAGGTAATGGAGTAACACCATATATGATTAGACCAGTCGTCCACGAAGTGGGGAGCATCCCCTTGGGGTAGGGGAAATCGGAGAATAATATACGGGAGTGCGTCTAAAATCGGAAATTCAAATGACGACGCAAATTTTAACTCATTTTTGAACACTTATTGCTATCCTCAGATTCTCAGTACAGTAAGCCAGGCAAGAAGCTCTTATACCCCTGTTCAAATGTTTCGAATAAACCACCGTCTGTTTTATAACTCTAATTTATTTCAGGATTCATCTTCTTCTTCTTAATCCGTTTACACTCCAGGGTTGCTTTTTCCCTCGGTCTCAGCGAGGGATCCCAACTCTACCGCCTCAAGGGCAGTGTCCTGGAGCTTGAGACTTTGGGTCGGGGGATACAACTGGGGAGGAGGACCAGTACCTCGCCCAGGCAGCCTAACATGCTATGCTGAACAGGGGCCTTGTGAGGGGATGGGAAGACTGGAAGGGATAGACAAGGAAGAGGGAAGGAAGCGGTCGTGGCCTTAAGTTGGGTACCATCCCGGCATTTGTCTGGAGAATTGGGAAACCACGGAAAACCACTTCGAGGATGGCTGAGGTCGGAATCAAACCCCCCTCTACTCAGTTGACCTCCAGAAGCTGAGTGGACACCGTTCCAGCCCTCGTACCACTTTTCAAATTTCGTGGCAGAGCCGGGAATCGACCCCGGGCCTCCGGGGATGGCAGCTAATCACTCTAACCACTACACCACAGAAGCGGTTATTTCAGGATTACCCAAGAAAATAATACACATACACTCATATATACACACACACAATTCCATTCAACAAGAATGATCAGACTCTACTAATTGTTGTCTATTTTCAAAGTCTCTGTCCTCCTCACGGTGTAGGATGTCCGGCTCGCTGGCATTACCTGGGAGTTGGCAATCCTGATTGACAGGCCTTTCACTTTCGCTTCTGAAATCGCAGTCACCATACACACAGTAGCATTTCGCAGACAGGCTCGAACACAAGGCTTCCAGCCGCCACAAGACACGGCAACTGCTCCTTGGTTTGACTCCAGAGAAAGTCCAGTAATTCACCCAGTGAAAACACTAAACACCAACAGTTGAACAGTGCTAATCAGCAGGACAATACTCGTCACAACAACGACCATTACCACTGTTACAATTACACTTACGGCAGCAGCTCCGTACACAGACTCGAAGGCAGTCTACGTTTCACGGCAGTACACTCACGAAGTACTCCAAAGTTGTACACAACTTTATTCCGTACTCCAACATGGCAATACTCTGACACCGGTGGGACACTGCTGGCAACCAACACTGTCACCCCAGTCCAACTACCAAACTCCAACACTCCGACACAACAAAAACAACAACAACAACTCCTTGTTCAGACTCCACTGGGATACCAGTCCGAGGACTGAACTGCAGCACCGACTTACTGTTTGCTTCTACCCTCTTTGTTTTTTGTTTTGTTTTTTTGTTAAATGCTTTACGTCGCACCGACACAGATAGGTCTTATGGCGACGATGGTACAGGGAAGGGCTGGGAGTGGGAAGGAAGCGGCCGTGGCCTTAAGTTAAGGTACAGCCCCAGCATTTGCCTGGTGTGAAAATGGGAAACCACGGAAAAATATTTTTAGGGCTGCCGACAGTGGGGTTCGAACCTACTATCTCCCGAATACTGGATATTGGCCGCACCTAAGCGACTGCAGCTATCGAGCTCGGTACCCTCTTTGTTATGTCGTACTGAAAAGGTATTCGGGACTCGGATAAAGAGGGAAAATTCTCTTTCCACATTCCAGGAAGCACACAGGCAATCCGGACGAACAAAACAAAACACGGAAAGGCCAGCCATGCCCTCCAGGCTAGCTGGGAGTCCCCTGATCTGACTCATTAGTCCCTTCCAGAAAGTACCGAAGGGAGGGCTACGACAGGGCGAGCAAGCAACAATACTTTCGCGGAAATACAGTGCCTTACTTAAAATTTAACAAGTGATGACCAGAAAGTCTGGCAGTTAGTCCCCGCCAGCATGAGGTACTCTTATACATCTTTGACCACATTAATTACCCCAACGCCCTTACAGTCCGCACCTATCATCCGGGGCACCAACTTCTACTCAATGCTACGCTACGTGAATCGATTATTCTTTCTCAGCCTGAGGCTAGTCAGTAAATGTAATGAGTGGGTACACTGTGCTGCTCAGAGGGATTTCTGCGCGTTCTGAGTAGGGGTATTTAACCTACCAAAATAACACAATGTTAAAAAAGCGATAGGAAGGAAGGAAGGAAGGAAGGAAGGAAGGAAGGAAGGAAGGAAGGAAGGAAGAAAGAGTAAATGGCGGGTGACAAAGAATTTGTGGAAGACTGAATTATACTAGTGGAAATTATATACAGTATGGTTTAAACATAATATAATTGTATCTGTACTAAGTTCACGATTTATGTAAAAAAATAAGAAATAACATTTCGGTATGCATAAAATTTAACTAATATTAAATTCTGAATTCATTAGATATAAAAGGTGCCCGGGTGACGTGATAGCGCAGTGGTCAACTCACTCGATTTTCAATCCAAATACCTCGGGAACGAATTCCAGCGACATAGGACGGTATTTCCATTAAACGCATCGCGTAAACCATGAACAGCTTCAAAACTTCTAGCCGAGGCCAAGATAAGCCTGATCGCACTGCCGACTACATAATAAATTATACGCATGGAAGTGTGATGTTGGTGGAGAAGAGCATAAATATAATAAAGCGGCACATACTTTTTATAATAATAATAATAATAATAATAATAATAATAATAATAATAATAATAATAATAATAATAATAATATTCTGGCATCACTGTCTAGATAGATATGTGTAGTTTCGATTCAACAAATATCCATTTGAAAGAAGGAAATATGCTGCGTTTATGATACCTGACATTGTTTGTGACACTATAACGTGTATTGAGAGTGTGTTAGTGTTGTCTAATGGATATGAGATCGTTTAATATTGATTTTTGTCACAAATATATATTTTGTTCCCTAAATTTCAGCCATCTTGTTTTGCCTACAATTCAGTCCATAGGTAACATTACGTAGAGACACACTCGATGTATTTGTTTCACCACCTTAAGTGTCAGCCATCCTGTTATAATTACTATCAATGCCATGGAAATCATAAGGAAGATGGGCACTCTACATACTTTCACCGGCGTTGCCTAGGATGTGGAGTTTATACTTTTGGGCGCCATTACAATGGACGTAATGGTTTTGAATTACTTTCATCTGCATTCATCCTAAACCTATTATCTACGCCTAGCAACTTTCCTTCTACATACTACCACAATATTGCCTATGCAAACCTCAACGACATTGAAGGCGGAGCGGATGATCATCAGTACGGCGGAACAGGCGGAAGAGGAAGCCCTTCCTAAATACGTCGGATTAATTATGTCCCTCTGGCCCGGAGGTTAGGAGCTAGCAATGCTGGGGTAGACAGGGATACTCAGCCTGAGCGAAGGCAACCAGGGGTTACAACCCCTAATAATAAGCCTGTCAAGCTAAGAACTTTGGTAGTAAATTGGACAGTGATTCGTCACTGTCCCATAAAGAATGATCTTCAACTGAGGATGGAGGAAAATTTCACTAAATGCACTACCCCAGGTTATAACCAATCCACCGTTGCTCATGGCGACGTTAGCGGACCTTCGGATTCTGGGGAGTCAGCACCAACATGCTTTAAGTATGAGTCGGAGCATCCCGAAATCCTTGGACGTAAACTCAGATCAAGATGGCAAAGTTTTTTCACAATATTTAATGCTAATTCACTGCTGAAAGTGGGTAAACTGAAACATCTGACTGCCTCACTAAAAAGGCATAACATAGTACTGGCACCAGTACAGGAAACCAGGATTCACTGATGAACATGCCTTCGAGTCACAAGGATACAGAATCCTAAAAGGAAAAGTGGGTCAGCGGGTAATGAAGAATGCACCTCACTTAGGTACAGGATTTATAATCAACCATAGGATACTGAATTCAGTCATTGATTTTACCTCCCAAAGCAGTCGTGTAACCATCCTCTTTCTCAAATGTGCTAACAAGGGCTACACTTTAGTCAATGCACACGCCCAAATCAACGAGAACAACAAGCGCAACCCTGACAGAAATGACAGATTCTGGTAAGAACTAGAAGATATTCTATCTAAAATTCCATAGAGACATGCCATCATACTGTTGGCGATTTCAATGCCCAAATGGGAAGAGAGAAAACAATACAGAAACATAGTTGGCAACTTTTCGGCGCATAAACAAACTAATCACAACGGAGAACGATGGATAGAACTGTGCAGGACTTTCGGAATGGTCATGAAATCTACGGCTTTTAAACATCTTCCAATAAAACAGAAGACTTGTATCTCTCTTAATACCAACCTCAGTGAATTCCAGATAGATCATGTGGATATCTCAAGAAACTGAGACCAAAGATCAAATTGAGACTTCACCCTTGAAACACTAGATAACACAGAACCTCCAACAGGGCCCGATCAGATTCAGAGCGACTTACAAATAATCAGGAAGTAAGCCGAAGACTGAACAATGAAGATCTTAACAATTGGGACCAACTGAAAGAAGCTTTCATCAAGACGGCCAGTGAGCTTGCCCCTCT
This sequence comes from Anabrus simplex, assembly GCF_040414725.1. Taxonomy (NCBI): domain Eukaryota; kingdom Metazoa; phylum Arthropoda; class Insecta; order Orthoptera; family Tettigoniidae; genus Anabrus; species Anabrus simplex. The sequence goes on along the minus strand of NC_090266.1, from coordinate 1,104,713,891 downwards.
TATTAGAAGAAGGAAACCTTCGCGGTGGACTGAAGACTGTGACAACACAATAGCTAAAAAATAGGCAGCCTCGATAAAATGAAACTCAAAAAGTCCAAGGGCAATTGGGAGAAATTTCTGGAAAAATGGAAACTTAGAACCAAGATTATCCGAGTAACCAAACGGTCCTTCACACACAACCAGCTAATCCAAATCGAAGAGAGCTTCATTAAAAATAAATCCAGGGACTTCTACAAAACTTTCAGACAGACACTTGGAAAATACACTCCACCAAGTCTTCACTTCAGAGAATCACAGGGCAACCTGGCTTTTAACGACATGGACAACTGCCGCCTCTTAGCCCAGTACTTTAAGAACTTACCGAATTATGATCCACCCAGCGAGGATTTTGATTACAAACAAACCACACCGTACCCGTTCGTGAAATCATTCAACTTCTTATGAGTAATAAAGCAGCTGGAGAAAAGTCCATTTTTCTGAACTCTGGAAATGTGCTGGAAGCAATGCCGTGGGCAAACTCACCGAGATCATACAGCACATCTTGGAAACGGAGAAATTACCACCTGACTGAACCTCAGCTATGATTCATCCCCTTCATAAGAAATGAGATTTTACTGAACTCAGCAACTACCGTGGGATTTCTCTCGTCGCGGTAACATACAAGATATTTTCCAAGGCGTTACTAATACGGGCATAAAGTCAGCTGGACAGTCAACTCGGAGAATATCAAGGAGGCTTCAGAAAGAGTAGATGCTGTGCTGAACAGATCCTTAACCTTAAAATATGTACTTGCGTACTATAGAATGAGAAAACTTAAGATGGTCGTCACTTTTGTTGATTTTCGGAAGGCATACGACTACGTTGATAGACAAACACTTAATAAAATTCTCCAGGAACTGGGATTAGACAACATAACCCGCAGACTCATTCTAGAAACCTTGACTAACACCCATTCCAAGGTTACATTTAGAGGCGTCGTTTCGGAAGACTTCGAGATTACAAAAGGTGTAAGGCAAGGGGATGGACTTTTCCCACTTCTCTTCAACTGTGTCATTGAAAGGTTGTGACAGGTTGGCGCAAAGAATTGGCCAACTTGGGTATCCAGAGTGGGATATACTTGAGTCATAAGAAGGAAGGGCTGGTTGTAGATTGCCTGGCCTTTTCTGACGGCATGGCGCTGTTTGCCGATTCGCTGGAACAGCAACAATACAGATCAGTTGCTTCAGAAGACAGCCAGCCAAAGTGGGTCTTCAAGTATCTTTGGAGAAAACAGAGTTCTTCACTAGGATCAAAGAAGCTGGCAGAGAGATACTACTAGATCGGGGATAAAACAAGAGGACTGATAAATTTAAATACCTCGGCGAATCGATTGTACCCAGCTTATCAGAAAGAGCATAATTATCCATGAGAGTCAACAAGTGGGAACTGATTAAGTTGGAACTGGCCTATCGACTGACAAGAACACTTATAAAAAATGCCCATCTACGAGCACATAGAGAAGCTCTCTGATTGTGCTAGAAATAGGAGAGTAGCCGCCGATGGCCATACAGTAAGACTGCCTTCCAAAAGACTGACCAATCGCCTCTTCATCTTCTGTCAGAACAAACTTATCCGTACCACTTGGCTGACAGAAACTGAGAAGGACGTTAAAGAACTGGAAATATAAGATATTCAAGATAGACGGTCTGTACGACGAACCCTGAAGGAAGTCCATGGATTTTAGGAAACACTCCGGAAGAAAGGTACCCCGTGGACAGTTGAAAGAAAGGAGTTACACCGGCAGAAAATGCGCCAATATTGGTCAAAGATCAAAGTCCACAGTTGAATAAGCGTGGTCCAAAGTAGGGCCATTCGAACAAATAATAATAATAATAATAATAATAATAATAATAATAATAATAATAATAATAATAATAATAATAATAATAATAATAATAATAATCATGAATTTGCGTCCCAGTAACTAATTTCATGGTTTCGGAGCGCCAAGGAGGCGGAGATTCGTCCCGGGGGATTTCGGAGACGCTAAGGTACTGGAGGTTTGTCCTGTAGAAGTAAATATACCAGCATAAGGCTGATGTGTTTGAGCACCTTCAAATACCACTGGAATGAGTCGGAATTCAACCCTACGCCTTGGAGTCAGAAGATCAGAGTTCTACCATCTGGATCTTCCAGCCCGGTGGTCATTAGGTTCGTGTATTTGAGAACATTCACTGGATGCCGTTTCGAGGTTGAGGATAGGACGTAAAGAGGCTCCTCAGATATCAAACAGTACGTTCTCATAATGGTTTGGAGTGAACTTTGAATGATATATTGAACCCTTGAACTTACCATTCCATCGTTGGTCGGCCACGGCTGCCACAGTAGAACAATCTAGAACTCTTAAATCATGGGTCGTTGCGGGAATAAATCGGTCAAGATCTTAACCAAACGATGGGGTTCAGAAGAGAGCCTAACTACTTGAAATGAGGAGCAAAATGTGCTTACTAACTTTATTAAATTGAAATAGCACGATAACATTATTAATTTAATATGCATTCTTGAAATAAAAAAATTATAAATTATTGATTTTTGAATGTTCCAAACACAGTCACATTACATAACGTTGATTTGTTTCTTACAATATCGAAGAGTTGCTTCGGAGAAGTTAATATATATTAGTGGACAGCGAAACTGAAAAATTGAAAAAGGGAAGACCTGAAAACCGGGCACCTATTATTCCAAACGAGAACTGAGAGTTAATCCACACGATCCGTGGAAAATCTGACTTTCAACAAGTAGAACGCCTGATTTTCTCTCAATTAAGGTTATCCACCAGTCGAATACCCTTAACGGATACGGAACACCCGCCGAATGGACCCTTAATCGAACCAAACTGACTATCAGTTGCTTTGGATAGGTTGCGAAATATTATGGGAAAGCATGGTGTTCACTACGAATTAACAGCATCATTCACAATTGAAATAAAATTCCACCATGTATTTGTCATTCATGACACCCTTAAGTGATAAGGTAATCCCGATGCTAAATGTGCATCACCCAAAACAGCTGTTCGGAAGGAACCAACAACAACATGATCCGTGAGGATCCTACGTTATGTCGTTCTAAAGGAACAAAACTGCGAAATGCAGGAAACACTTATCCATCATGCATTTAGAAGAAATGCCAAACACTGAAGTTAATTAAAAGTGGAAAGTCACTTGAAATGTATTATTATCGAACCGATTTTCAGGTTAGAAATGGTTTTATTATGCTTAATAAAATTACCAGTCCACGTTAAAAATTACTACAACTTTAAGGAATTCTTTCCCTTGAAAAACAATGCTACCAGTACAGATCTATCTATTTATTGTCTGTCCCAACACACTACTTATAAAGTGATTACTTAATTACTTCAACTATGAATAAAATGAAAGTACGACAAGATTGAAAATAAAATATTGTTACTGGCTGACGAATCGAAACCGCATTCGCAACTCAAGTCTCACACTAATACACTGAGTGTCAATATGCATACTATCAAACGAAACGGACGCCAAAACGATAAAATAATAAAGTCCGTAAAATAAATTCACATATCGAAGTCATTAAAGCTCAACACGCGCGGAGAATTACAGTAAAATATTTAATCTATATCGGGCTGATATCCAACATTTGGGCATCCCTCAGTCGTCGATAGCGGTCCCGTTATCTCAAGGAGAGCTCCACACAGACCCTCTTCATAATTCATATTTACTGTAGATGCTACCTTCATCCAGGCCACTTCAACAAAAAAACAAAAGAAACATCTAAACTGAGACTTGAGTGTGTACAGCTACCATCCCAGACCTATCGTCGGGCTCACTTGAAATCTGTACATCCTAACACTAATCACTATGTACAAGATACCTTCCAAATTCTATCGTCGGGCGTGAACTAGGACGTCTCATCATCAGTGACTCCAAGGATAACAAGTGACGTCCTAAATCTATCGTCGGGCGTCAAAGTGGGTCGTACTACGCCTCCCTTAACATATCAGGCGAACTAGCAATTTCAAACAACTCCGACATTCAATACTAGACCTGGTCAGACAAATAACGTACGACGGAACCACGTCTCTTACTATCAAACGAATGCAAGTCAAAAAAAAATACAGTAAGTCTCTACCTCGTTACAATACGTGAACTCAAAAATAAATATGCGTGACGAACGATTCTCCACCTCAAACACAATCTCAGCCTGTGCACTGAAGTTAGGGAAGCAATGATAATTCCCAACGCACGTTTACCATAGTGGATGCCTTCAAAATAATAATCATCACTACCGCATTCGAAACTCTCCAATCGCCTATCATCAATTCCAACATTTTTTTGTCAGTGACATATCCAGTGAACAAATTCAATACACCCCAACCATGGGTCTAAAATGCTCTTTTATCCTTGAGGTCGCATTATCTTACTATTCATACGGGCTTTAAGTAACAGATTTTAACCTTTTACTAGAGTCGTTTCACTTGGGATTTTACTAGAAATCTACGGTGCTTCACACAGTAGTCGTCTCAAATTTCGGATTGGTAGCGGAAAACAATACAACCTGCCTCAATACAGCCTGTTTCTTAAATACTTCCTCTGCGAAAATATAGCCTGTCTCAAACTCATTCTCCTCGCTTTATTCCAGCGGTATTACTTAAAATCCAGGCTTCATTTCATCCATCTCTCTCATCTCCACATACATATAAATTCGTCGCTCTCAATCCCTTTTTCTTATATTTCCAAGACCCTCTTTTCATAATTCAATCCCCTGGTGAAAACAACAACCACTGTAAAACACATCTCTTACTTTACTGTTATACGACTTTCAAACCTCGAGGATCCAAGAGCACACCGCGACTTTTCGTATCATTGATATACACGATGTCTCAAAATTTTACTTCCCATGAATAACTGTAACTCTATCAAATTTCATTGAAATTATCTAAATATGCCTGCGATCCTTGTAAAAATATACTGGTTAAATGCACTCTTAACATAGAAAAAATTCTTTATCCCGCGGTAGACATTATTATTATTATTATTATTATTATTATTATTATTATTATTATTATTATTATTATTATTATTATTATTATTATTATTAGCATTGACAAACATTTCTGAATTCAACTGATATTTGAAATTTAGATATTCGCCACGACTAATTTATAACTTATAACTTCCCCAGAATTCCACGCTTTGGACAATATCTCATAGAACCTTAACGCCAAATTTTAAGCGTCGCATTTTACCATTTCTTGACATGAAATTTACACACTGAAAATTTCACACGCTGACCAAAAATTACAACACCTTTCGCCTGATAATTACGAATATCAACCCGCCAATCATCTTGAAAAATTTGTTGGGACAGAACAAATAAAACTAACTACAACATAATATAAATATAGACAGACCTGCACAATGGTGACATTCCCAGCATTCTGGTTACATCGTCACCAGCTGACCTCGCTCCTTATCCGTACATTTTCACAAAGAACATTATCATTTCCAACATCTCACTCTTACAAACACTACCCTTCTCACACACGATATTAAAATTACCACATAAATCACGCGCTTTTCTCTGTAATTGGCACCACGAACTTCCCTCGTTCTGCAGTCCTCTGCGACTGTCTGGCCCTTTCCCAGAGTTGTCTCTCTCCGTTACTCCAATAAAACAGGTGTTCAACAGATAAAGGGAGCAGAACTACTCTGAATAGCTTCCCCAACCCTCTTCACTTTCAAACGTACATGAGATGATATAAATAAAATCTGCTGTGTATATTTTAACCAACGCCTACACTTTCCTAGTTCGTCGGCAAACGTTCAGAACTTTTCCAATCACCTTCTCTTCTTAACCGAGTATGTGGACCTTAGCCACGGACATGTATTTAATTATTTGTCGATCAATCTGGCGCGAATTTCCAATGACGACGGGCACTAGCTCCCGCGGCTTCAAGTTCCAGATCGACACTGAAAAATATACGGTGGGGGGTTTCTTTTATAATCTCAGAAGGGACGCTATTAAGCTTGATTGTGTAATCTGCCAATTTTGCGTCCAATAGACCGATTTTGATGAGACTTGTCCCAGACTTCCGGACAGGCTTGCACTTATTTTAGATGTTAATCTTATAATTTTACCACACTCACAACAGGGGAAATAAATTATTTCTTCCGTGTGTTTCGCGCGTTTTCTTCATCCCCTGACCTTGGCACGTGTAGCTGGTTCACTGATCTGACGCTAACATGTACTTAGGCTTAACTGCATTTATGTTTTTCCTGGGGGCTCTGTCTTCATGTAGGGTGTACGAATAATTTAACTTATTTATTTCTTTATTTGCTGTATTGCCAAAATCCCTCGTTATGTAGAATTCCATGAATTTAAAGAATTGTCGGGCACTCGAGTTCCGCCGAGATGTCACGATATTTCACGAGCTTGCCGTGAATGAGATCTTTCCCACGCGACATCGGGGCTCTTAGGAGCGCAACATGGCTGCCCTCAAACATAAAAGTAGTTTCTTGATACAAATAAATATTGAGAAAAAAAATACTTTTCTCTCCGTAGAATTATGGGTTCAATATGAGGTACGCAAAGAGGATAACTGACGGAAATCCCATAGTTTATCAATTGACTACTTAAATTTTACTCTATGTGGAACATATGACACGCTTTAATGTTGAAAAAAATTCTTTGCAAAGTATGCATCCCCATACTACGAAAAACATAGTATTAAGCAATTTCCACAATTGTGCCGAAAATTGAAGGGCTAAAGGGCCCGGAATGGTTTCAAATTGTGAGTTTTGGAAACCTATATCAAACTAAAAAACAAATTTTGTAAAGTCACTTCCTGCCTAAATGCAATTCCGGAGAAACAACCTGAAATCGCTTGTTTGTTTACTCGGTTTCTTTTTTATTCAAATCTCAGGTAAATTAACGTATTTACATAATACTTTCTGTAATGTATTCCTTGGTTCAATACCCTCTGGATTTTTTTTGATTTCTTGAACAATGTCCACAGCGAATATATTTATAAGGGCTTAAGTTATACTCTGCATTGATTCACATTAGCGCTCGTAGTGGTGCTTAAGTGAAACTATGCATTGACTCACATTAGCGCTCGTAGTGGTGCTTCAGTGAAACTATGCCTTGACTCACATTAGCGCTAGTAGTGGTGCTTCAGTGAAACTATGCATTGACTCACATTAGCGCTCGTAGTGGTGCTTAAGTGAAACTATGCATTGACTCACATTAGCGCTCGTAGTGGTAGAAAAAGGCAAACTGCTAATCTAATCGACCGGATAACTAAGACTGAAGAAAGGGTTGTCATTTTTAAGAATAAATTAAGAATATATTCTCATACTTTATTATATTTTATTTACCTAAAATTCGTAGCTCATATCCGTAGAAAGTTTTCAATATTGAGTTACTTGTCTGAAGGGCAAGAACTATGGATTTTTACCCATGAAGACTGATGTAAAGCGTGATTCATTTACTATATGGTTAATACTCGTATTATATTCAACTGCAATATCAGATAGCACGTCGAAAGTTAACGGTAAATTATTTTGAAAACTATTTACTGTACATGAATTACGGTAACACATCAATGGAACAATTCACTTTACTCTTCATTTACTCAAATAAAATTACTGTTCAGTCCTTTGCTAAATATGACGCTTAATGTTACCGGGAACTTTTGAACTATTCATACTCATTTTGTAATCAAATCTTCCTATTGCCGTTCCTTTCTTTTTTTTGCATATTAGTTTATGGATGTAAGCGGCCACATTTTTCATTTTTGGTCTGTTGGTTGCTGTGTGTAGGGGACTGTCAACAGTAAGTAGCCCTGTCCATTCTAGCCTCGATACTTCTTAGATATAACCCAGGTATGCGGCCTTTCCTCTTTTAATTTTAACTAGCAGTTCTGGACTTCCATTTATTAGTTTCAGGAGTTATTCATTAGCTACTCTAACTATCCTCGGTATTTTAAGCCTCCCATATTAAATCCACGTTTGGAAGGCCTCAATTTTCTTCGCTGAAACCATTTTTACCATCCATTCCTGAACATCGAAGGTCACATCCACTCACTTGGACAGTGTTATTAATCGACAAATAATTCACTTTCTTAGTATCGATAGGCCAGCTGTTAAAGGAGAAAGTGTTTACGTGAGAAGATCGTCCTGTTTTTCAGGAATCTGCAGAAACATATGTTCCAGTCTACGTTTCAAAATCTGCGTGACCATTATGAACACTGCCTACAGAGCAATGGCACAAATTTTGAACATTCACATTATCGTTATTATTATTATGTAACAGATCCAATAGCGTATATACCGGAGAGTTGGCCGTGCGTTTAGAAGCGCGCAGATGTGAGCTTCCATCCGGGAGATAGTGGATTCGAACCCCACTGTGGGCAGCTCTGAAGATGGTTTCCGCGCAGTTTCCCATTTTCACACCAGGAAAATGCTGGGACTGTACCTTAATTAAGACCACAGCCGCTTCCTTCCCAGTCCTAGTCCTTTCTCATCGTCGCCATAAGATATATATCTGTGTCGGTGCGACGTAAAGCTAATTTAAACGAAAGTGATTATTGCTCCAGTACTGTATGTTTGGCGCGTATTATGTAATTGGAACCATAGGTAGTGTGTGCTGCACCTGTAATCGATCATACTAACAAAGAAAAGTCAATATGGTTGAGTACTGTTCTCTGTGTCAGACGAGACTAGTAATTTTGAATATTCTATCTTACTGTCATCTGTCCTCAAAACAAATCATCCATGGTTACCTAATTCAGTCAGTGACAGTTGTAGTCTTTTATTAACCGACTAGATGATATTGAATGACTAAAAATTCAAGAAACTGAAAAATAATTTACATTCATATTTAATAAGAACGTATTAGTAAAAAATCGAACGTAATTTAAATCTTAGTTCTGATTTTATAACTAAAGAAAAAGGGCATTAGGAACACAATCAAATTTTAGACTGGTAATGAATAAGCCATTAAGAGTAAAATGTATGGACATATTTCACCGTGTGAGTGACGCATACATGGCCCTACGAACTTGTTAAACATGCCAGTAGTTGTAGAAATCTCCTTTTCATATTCATAAGTAGTTTTAGATTTATACACACCTATACCATTCCTGGCTGTCCTAATAAGTATGGTTGCTTCCTTTCTACGTCTTTGATCCTGTTCTCAAAAGGACATTAGCTTTTCCCCAGAGGGAGTGCTGACACAGGAAATAGACTGCTCATCTGCGTAATTTATTTCCTGTATCAATTGTCGCAGAACAAAGCAGGGTCGATTTAATATCAAGATCAAACTGGGCCTCTAAATACTAAATAAAAGTAATATGATGGATTTCAACATTCCGAAAAATGATGAACCTTTAGTTCGATTTTGAAAATTTTATTTTTTTAAGCTTGAAGCGGTTTCTATATAGATAATGACTATAAACCTAAATAATATTTTTTTTAGATGATGTAAGAAATCCCACACATGTTAATTCTACGATATGTAATTACGCACGCATATCACATTGCTTTTAACATATTCTTACATCTTTAGAGACTTGTCATCCTCAACTACCAAACGAGTGTCTGAGCAGTTTGATTCACATAGCATTCGGGAGATAGTGGGTTTGAAACCCAATGTCGGCAGCTCTGAAGATGTTTTACCGTGGTTTCCCATTTTCACACCAAGAAAATGCTGGGGCTGTACCTTCATCAATATCAGAGCCAATTCCTTCCCAACCGGGCGAGTTGACCGTGCGGTTAGGGTCGCGCAGCTGTGAGCTTACATGCGGGACATAAAGGGATCGAACCCCACTGTCGGCAGCCCTGAAGATGGTTTCCCGTAGTTTCCCATTTTCACACCAGGTAAATGTTGGGACTGTATCTTAATTAAGGCCACGGCTACTTCCTTCCGATTCCAAGGCTTTTACTATTCCATCGTTGCCAAAAGACCTATCTGCGTCGGAGCGACGTGAAGCAAATAATTAAAAAAGGGATTCCTTCCCACTCCTCTCCCTTTCATGTCCCATCGTCGTCATAAGACCTGTCCGTGTCGGTGCGACGTAAAGGAAAATGGAAAAAAATATATCTTCTATTGTAGTCTCGATATTTATTCTTTGCTTTTCACAACATTAATTTTAAATGAAGTTTGAATACTATCAGGAAATAAATGATTGTACCTAGAGGACACAACTAAATGTAAGTTAGTTTTTAGTTTGCATTTACCGAGCGACTTGGTTACGCAGTTTGAGTCACGTAGGTGTAAGCGTATATTCGGGAGATACAGTAGTTGGCTCATACCCCACTGTCGGCTGTCCTGAAGATTGTTTACCATGGTTTCCCATTTCCACACCAGGTGGATACCGACTCTGTACCTTAATTAAGGAAAAAGTCGCTTCCTTCCTTGTCCTATACCATCGTCGGCATAATAACTGTCTGTGTTAGCGTGACGTAAAAGTAATAGGAAAAGATAATATTTGATCGACTTATTCTACATCCCCAGACATCTGTTATTTTAGGTTGATTAGTGCAGTAGAACAGGTGCCATTAAGCACAATTATTTAGTATTAAGCTATGTATCCCTGAGTTATTGCTAAGCGTACCTAATCGTGATTTAATGCTCTGCATGCTGCAGTTACTAAGCCTGCATTGTAGCGAGCTATTCGGTGACTGCTGGGATATTATCACTATGTACATCGTATTTTCAGATAATTCGTGGAGTACGATATGTACGCAAATTCAATTTTTTTATTTAAAAATGATTTACGTCGCATAGATAGGTCTTGCTGCGACGATGGGATAGGAAAGGGCTAGGAGTGGGAAGGAAACGGCCGTGGCCTTAAGGTATAGCCATAGCATTTTCCTGGTTTGAAAATACGAAACTATGGAAAACTATATTTCGAGCTGCCGACATTGGGTTGCGAACCCACTAACTCCCGAATGCCAGCTGACAGCTACGTGCCCCAAACCACGCGGCCACTTGCTCGGTAGCAAGTTCTCAACAGATTCATTTTATTAATTTTTTTCAGATGTCGTTTTGAGGTGTGGTGAATTAAATTGACTGTGGAAAGGAGCGCTACATTTGTAGCTGCCTCCTCAATTAAAAGACTGGGTAGAATGAGTAGTATAATTGGACAGTTCTGCCGCCGCCACCGCCACCGGGCTCCCAGAGGCCACCTCCACCACCACCACAGCCAGAGGCCTCCCAGATGCCTCCTCCACCACCACCACAGCCAGAGGCCTCCCAGAGGCCTCCTCCACCACCCGCGGGAAATTTGAATTTGTATACAAAGCCACGTGCTTTTTGACAGCTGTCATCGACAACAACGCATCGCTAACCTCAGTACTGCCATCTTGACGGGCCTAAACCTCAGTAGTACCAACTTAACCTAACTAGCGCGTGGTAAACAAAGCCACGTGCTTTTTGACAACCACGTGCTTTTTTGACAGCTGTCATCCGCCATCTTTAAACTACAGAGCACTGTGCTGCCCTCTTTATCGTAGTAGATGTAAAATTCGTCACCTGTCATCGGCAGTGCTGCCATCTTGGCGAGCCTAAACCTTAGTGCTACCAACTTAACCTCACTAGCGTGAGATAAACAAATCCACGTGCAGCTGTCATCCGCCATCTTTAATCCATAGAGCACAGTGCTGCCCTCTTTAGCTACTTACCTTTGAAATGTGGTACGTCACAGCTGTCATCCGCCATCTTGCATCGCAAACCTCAGTGCTGCACTCTTTAGCTAGATACCTTTGAAATGTAGTGGCGGCAAATTCTTTATGCTCTTGTTTGGAAACAAAGCCACGTGCAGCTGTCATCCGCCATCTTTAATCCATAGAGCACCGTGCTACCCTCTTTAGCTACTTACCTTTGAAATGTGGTACGTCACAGCTGTCATCCGCCATCTTGCATCGCAAACCTCAGTGCTGCACTCTTTAGCTAGATACCTTTGAAATGTAGTGGCGGCAAATTCTTTATGCTCTTGTTTGGAAACAAAGCCACGTGCAGCTGTCATCCGCCATCTTTAATCCATAGAGCACCGTGCTGCCCTCTTTAGCTACTTACCTTTGAAATGTGGTACGTCACAGCTGTCATCCGCCATCTTGCATCGCAAACCTCTGTGCTGTACTCTTTAGCTAGATACCTTTGAAATGTGGTGGCGGCAAATTCCACATGCTCTTGTTTAGTAAACAAAGCCACGTGCTTTTTTGACAGCTATCATCCGCCATCTTTAGTCAATAGAGCACTGTGCTGCTATCATGCGGGTAATTTCGTCAGCTGTCATCCACCATCTTTAATCTACAGAGCGCCGTGCTGCTCTCTGTAGTAGCGGGCAATTTGAAAAGTTCTGTTACTTGTCATCCGTCATCTTTAATCAACAAAGCTTCGTACTGCTATCTTTAGCTACATACATTTAACATGTGGTGGCGGATAATTTGAAAAAAAGAAACTTCCGTTAGCTATCATCCACCATCTTTATTCAACAGAGCATCGTGCTGCTATCTCTAGCTACATACATTTAACATGTGGTGACGGCAATTTGAAATTCTATCTAGATGCCAACTTTAATCAACAGAGCACCGTGCTGCTATCCCTTTGAATTGTGGTGACGGATAATTTGAAATTCCGTTAGCTATCATCATTAAACATTAGTGCATTCGCTAACCTAACCTCTCATCTACTATCTTGAAGAAGATTATACGACACCTCCTCTACCTCCTGCTCTTCCTCCTCCTCCTCCTCCCCTACCAGCCCCGCCTCCTCCTCCTCCTCTGTCAAGGCATAACTTTATCGAACACGCATCGCGAAGGCAAGAGTGTGCAGCGATATGCATGTTTAGACTTGCGGATTACGAAAGAAACATAACAAGACTTGAATCGAACACTGCACTCAATGTCGTTAACTTCAACATGTGATTAAAACATTGTCTGGTGTGTTCAGAACACTACATAAGTAGAATCGAACGCTGTACAACATGTTAGGGGATACCTTTGTTCTAAGAAGATCAGATTGAAACATAACAAGACTAGAACTGAACACTGCACTCGATGTCGTTAACCTTAACATGTGATCAGAACATTGATTGATGTGTTCAGATCACTAAACAAGAAGAACCGAACACTGTACAACATGTTAGGGGATACCTTTGTTCTAAGAAAATTAGATTGAAACATAACAAGACTAGAATCGAACACTGCACTCGATGTCGTTAACCTTAACATGTGATCCGATACAACATGTTAGGGGATACCTTTGTTCTAAGAAAATTAGATTGAAACATAGCAAGACTAGAATCGAACACTGTAAGAACATTGTTTGATGTGTTCAGAGCAAAAGTACAACTTCAATGATTTACCTAGTGTAAAAATCAAAAACACACACTGTGCACATATCGCATAGCTATCTCACCTATCACTTGCCTAGTATGAAAATCAAAAACACACTGTGCACATATCGCATAGCTAACTCGGCAACACTTCAAATGATTTGCTTAGTACGAAAATAAAAAAATCTATACCGCGTAGCTAACTCGTTCATCGCACTGCTAAGACGCTTAGTAATTGCAAATACACTGATATACGTCATACGAAAATCAAGAAAGCACACTGCGTAGCCAACTCGCTCGGGTCACTCGCTTAGTAATTGCAACACGACTAGAACACTGATACACGTTACTCTTTTTTTCTTTCTCGAAACACACACACACGGATAAGAATGTTCCGAGATACTACATACTTACATGTTTTTTTAAAAAAAATAGGGGGATGAAAGATCATAAATTATATGTACACATGTTGTCTCCTCCAAGTTGTAAGACGAAATAGACGCAGTACTGCGAGTTTCCGCTCTAGCTGGCGAACGGAAGTAGCATGATATCTCAGCAAAAAAAAAATACGCGTGAGCTTGCATACACGCAAGTCAGACACAATGATGGATACCGCGATTCAAATCCTGGCAACTTATGCCGTCAGGAAGGGCATCCGGCTAGATCATGTTATGACGATCGCTCAGGTCCCTCGCCATGCATTTGCTATTTTTTTACGGCTTCCGACAGAAGGAGTTTGAACCTGCTATCTCCCGAAGTAGCGGGAATGATTGCGGGTACATGAGTGTTGAGGGTGATTCATTTGTCGGATGGAGGCGTTAAGCTGTGTGCAGGCTTTTTCGGTAGGAGTAGGCTATGTGCCGGCATTGGGATATCTAGTTATAAAACCCGCTATAACAAATTTATCGCGTATACTGCGATTTAAAATCCTAGTCAGGAAGGGTAACCGGTCGTAAAACTATGGTGTATGTACTAAGAGGCGGGGTGTGCAAGAAAGTCAGCATTAAGTAAGGGCTTTTGATAGGGGGGCGTTAAACCTTGTGCAGACTCCTTCGAAAATGATTGTGAGTACAAGAGTGTTGAGGGTGATTCATCTGTCGGATGGAGGCAATAAGCCTTGTGCAGGCTTCTTCGGTAGGAGTAGGCTATGTGCCGGTGCCGGGATATCTAGTTATAAAACCCGCTATAACAAATTTATCGCGTATACTGCGATTTAAAATCCTAGTCAGGAAGGGTAAGCGGTCGTAAAAGTATGGTGTATGATCTAAGAGGCGGGGTGTGCAAAAAAGCTAGCATTAAGTAAGGGCTGTTGATGGGGACGTTAAACCTTATGCAGACTCCTTCGAAAATGATTGTGGGTACAAGAGTGTTGAGGGTGATTCATTCGTCGGATGGAGGCGTTAAGCTGTGTGCATGCTTCTTCGGTAGGAGTAGGCTATGTGCCGGCACCGGGTTTTACCCTCTCCCTACGGTAGTATATTACATTCTTAGGTAGTTTCGAGGGCGTGCAAAAAAGCCAGCATTAAGTAAGGGCTGTTGATGGAGGGGTGTTAAACCTTGTACAGGCTCCTTCAACAGGAGTAGCCTACATGCCGGCGCCGTGCAGGCTCTTTCGATAGGAGTGGGCTATATGCTGGCACTGTGTTTTAACCTCTCCGTACAATCATGATATTTTATGTTAGGAGCTTACACGGGCTACGTGAGTTACAAGTGGCTTATCACCACGCAGTGTCTTCGTTCAAGGTTACTACAGCCGGAAGATTCGTGTACAATTTCAGCCAACACATGCATTCCGCACCTCGCTGTGAATGACTGCGCCGATACAGCTTCAAAAACTGTGGAACAAAAAAAATGTAACCTATAGCCTACAGTTTGGTTTAGTGTGCATGCCTCTCACCCGGCAGTCTCGGGTTCGATTCTCTTTGGGATTAAAAATATGTTTTACAGATTTTAAATCGCAAAAATTTGTTTTAAGACTAGTTGCCCTTCCTGACGCAAAACTGGGAGTATCTAGCCTCTTACATCATACACTATTGTTTTCGACCGGTTGCCCTTCCTGACGTCAAAGAACTCGGATTAAGAATCCGTTTTACAACTAGATGCTCTTTTTAACACGAGAATCGGGGTTTTACAGCTAGATGCTCTTCTTAGATTTTAAATCGCTGTATCACGAACTATTGTTTTACAGCCGGATGCCCTTCCTGACGCAAAACTAAGATTTTAAATAGCAAGGATTTGTTTTAAGACTAGTTGCCCTTCCTGACGCAAAACTGGGAGTATCTAGCCTCTTACATCATACACTATTGTTTTCGACCGGTTGCCCTTCCTGACGTCAAAGAACTCGGATTAAGAATCTGTTTTACAACTAGATGCTCTTTTTAACACGAGAATCGGAAATTTACAATAGATGCTCTTCTCAGATTTTAAATCGCTGTATCACGAACTATTGTTTTACAGCCGGATGCCCTTCCTGACGCAAAACTAAGATTTTAAATCGCAAGAATTTGTTTTAAGACTAGTTGCCCTTCCTGACGCAAAACTGGCAGTATCTAGCCTCTTACATCATACAGTATCGTTTTCGACCGGTTGCCCTTCCTGACGTAAAAGAACTGGGATTAAGAATCTGTTTTACAACTAGATGCTATTTTTAACACGAGAATCGGGGTTTTACAGCTAGATGCTCTTCTTAGATTTTAAATCGCTGTATCACGAACTATTGTTTTACAGCCGGATGCCCTTCCTGACGCAAAACTAAGATTTTAAATCGCAAGAATTTGTTTTCAGACTAGTTGCCCTTCCTGACGCAAAACTGGCAGTATCTAGCCTCTTACATCATACACTATTGTTTTCGACCGGTTGCCCTTCCTGACGTCAAAGATCTCGGATTAAGAATCTGCTTTACAACTAGATGCTCTTTTTAACAGGAGAATCGGGGATTTACAGCTAGATGCTCTTCTTAGATTTTAAATCGCTGTATCACGAACTATTGTTTTACAGCCGGATGCCCTTCCTGACGCAAAACTAAGATTTTAAATCGCAAGAATTTGTTTTCAGACTAGTTGCCCTTCCTGACGCAATACTGGCAGTATCTAGCCTCTTACATCATACACTATTGTTTTCGACCGGTTGCCCTTCCTGACGTCAAAGAACTCTGATTAAGAATCTGTTTTACAACTAGATGCTCTTTTTAACACGAGAATCGGGGATTTACAGCTAGATGCTCGCCGGATGCCCTTCCTGACGGCATAAGTTGCCAGGATTTGAATCGCGGTATCCATCATTGTGCCTGACTTGCGTGTATGCAAGCTCACGCGTATTTTTTTTTATTTTTTGCTGAGATATCATGCTACGTCCGTTCGCCAGCTAGAGCGGAAACTCGCAGAACTGCGTCTATTTCGTCTTACAACTTGGAGGAGACAACATGTGTACATATAATTTATGATCTTTCAACCCCCTATTTAAAAAAAAAACAACATGTAAGTATGTAGTATCTCGGAACATTCTTATCCGTGTGTGTATCAGTGTTCTAGTCGTGTTGCAATTACTAAGCGAGTGACCCGAGCGAGTTGGCTACGCAGTGTGCTTTCTTGATTTTCGTATGACATATATCAGTGTATTTGCAATTACTAAGCGTCTTAGCAGTGCGATGAACGAGTTAGCTACGCGGTATAGATTTTTTTATTTTCGTACTAAGCAAATCATTTGAAGTGTGGCCGAGTTAGCTATGCGATATGTGCACAGTGTGTTTTTGATTTTCATACTAGGCAAGTGATAGGCGAGATAGCTATGCGATATGTGCACAGTGCGTGTTTTACACTAGGTAAATCATTGAAGTTGTACTTTTGCTCTGAACACATCAAACAATGTTCTTACAGTGTTCGATTCTAGTCTTGCTATGCTTCAATCTAATTTTCTTAGAACAAAGGTATCCCCTAACATGTTGTATCGGATCACATGTTAAGGTTAACGACATCGAGTGCAGTGTTCGATTCTAGTCTTGTTATGTTTCAATCTAATTTTCTTAGAACAAAGGTATCCCCTAACATGTTGTACAGTGTTCGGTTCTACTTGTTTAGTGATCTGAACACATCAATCAATGTTCTGATCACATGTTGAATCGAGTGCAGTGTTCAATTCTAGTCTTGTTATGTTTCAATCTGATCTTCTTAGAACAAAGGTATCCCCTAACATGTTGTACAGTGTTCGGTTCTAGTCTTGTTATGTTTCAATCAAATTTTCTTAGAACAAAGGTACCCCCTGACATGTTGTACAGTGTTCGGCTCTACTTGTTTAGTGATCTGAACACATCGATCAATGTTCTGATCACATGTTAAGGTTAACGACATCGAGTGTAGTGTTCGATTCTAGTCTTGTTATTTTGCAATCTAATTTTCTTAGAACAAAGGTATCCCCTAACATGTTGTACAGTGTTCGGTTCTACTTGTTTAGTGATCTGAACACATCAATCAATGTTCTGATCACATGTTAAGGTTAACGACATCGAGTGCAGTGTTCAATTCTAGTCTTGTTATGTTTCAATCTGATCTTCTTAGAACAAAGGTATCCCCTGACATGTTGTACAGCGTTCGATTCTACTTATGTAGTGTTCTGAACACACCAGACAATGTTTTAATCACATGTTGAAGTTAACGACATCGAGTGCAGTGTTCGATTCAAGTCTTATGTTTCTTTCGTAATCCGCAAGTCTAAACATGCATATCGCTGCACACTCTTGCCTTCGCGATGCGTGTTCGATAAAGTTATGCCTTGACAGAGGAGGAGGAGGAGGAGGCGGAGGTGGTAGGGGAGGAGGAGGAGGAGGAAGAGCAGGAGGTAGAGGAGGTGTCGTATAATCTCCTTCAAGATAGTAGATGAGAGGTTAGGTTAGCGAATGCACTAATGTTTAATGATGATAGCTAACGGAATTTCAAATTATCCGTCACCACAATTCAAAGGGATAGCAGCACGGTGCTCTGTTGATTAAAGTTGGCATCTAGATAGAATTTCAAATTGCCGTCACCACATGTTAAATGTATGTAGCTAGAGATAGCAGCACGATGCTCTGTTGAATAAAGATGGTGGATGATAGCTAACGGAAGTTTCTTTTTTTCAAATTATCCGCCACCACATGTTAAATGTATGTAGCTAAAGATAGCAGTACGAAGCTTTGTTGATTAAAGATGACGGATGACAAGTAACAGAACTTTTCAAATTGCCCGCTACTACAGAGAGCAGCACGGCGCTCTGTAGATTAAAGATGGTGGATGACAGCTGACGAAATTACCCGCATGATAGCAGCACAGTGCTCTATTGACTAAAGATGGCGGATGATAGCTGTCAAAAAAGCACGTGGCTTTGTTTACTAAACAAGAGCATGTGGAATTTGCCGCCACCACATTTCAAAGGTATCTAGCTAAAGAGTACAGCACAGAGGTTTGCGATGCAAGATGGCGGATGACAGCTGTGACGTACCACATTTCAAAGGTAAGTAGCTAAAGAGGGCAGCACTGTGCTCTATGGATTAAAGATGGCGGATGACAGCTGCACGTGGATTTGTTTATCTCACGCTAGTGAGGTTAAGTTGGTAGCACTAAGGTTTAGGCTCGCCAAGATGGCAGCACTGCCGATGACAGGTGACGAATTTTACATCTACTACGATAAAGAAAGCAGCACAGTGCTCTGTAGTTTAAAGATGGCGGATGACAGCTGTCAAAAAAGCACGTGGTTGTCAAAAAGCACGTGGCTTTGTTTACCACGCGCTAGTTAGGTTAAGTTGGTACTACTGAGGTTTAGGCCCGTCAAGATGGCAGTACTGAGGTTAGCGATGCGTTGTTGTCTGTCAAAAAGCACGTGGCTGTCAAAAAACACGTGGCTTTGTTTACCTCACGCTAGTTAGGTTAAGTTGGTACTACTGAGGTTTAGGCCCGTCAAGATGGCAGTACTGAGGTTAGCGATGCGTTGTTGTCGATGACAGCTGTCAAAAAGCACGTGGCTTTGTTTACAAATTCAAATTTCCCGCGGGTGGTGGAGGAGGCCTCTGGGAGGCCTCTGGCTGTGGTGGTGGTGGAGGAGGCATCTGGGAGGCCTCTGGCTGTGGTGGTGGTGGTGGAGGTGGCCTCTGGGAGACCGGTGGCGGTGGCGGCGGCAGAACTGTCCAATTATACTACTAGAATGTACTTCAGTCCACGACCATGATGTAAATTGGAAGGTCTAGGTATACAAACAAAGTAATGGTAATTCAATTATATCATTATTTCGTATCGTCCTTTGAGGAGTATGTATTAGTGTACATATGAATCTGCGAAGAAATGTAAGACGTTTTATGACAGATTAGGCGAGACATAAAACAGGGTAAACATCTTTATATTTTTCTGGATTGAGGTTGGAAATCTCTCGGTTGAATCATTTTCACTTCAGTTAAACGTGTAGCCTGGGATCTAAAAAGTTCTAGTCGATCTTCAAATCGTATGTGTGTAGGCAGGTAGGATCGTAAATCATGAGTACTGATGTTGTAGAGTTTCGATTTATTACTTAGTCGGATGACAATAAGAGAGGCCCATGTCGATGGATGTGTTAGTCCAGATAGGAACCTATTTTAAGGTCCAAATTCTAGTATTCTAACGTCCTTTAAAGTCTATAGAAATCATATTCATGACTATACAATACATGATTATAAAAACCAGAACTTACTGTTTAACGTTAATTATGGAAACTTCCTAAGGACATTTTCAGTCAGTTGACTGATGACTAAAACAAAGTTATCTGACAAGCTAATTGTGCTACATATTTGAAATAAACAAACATGATACTGCAGTATGATTGGCCTTGACTTACCAAGTGACCGCTGCTCAACTCGAAGACATGCAGATTACCATGTGACGCTTCATGAGCGTGACGAATCCTTTCGGCCGTTATTCTTGGCTTTATAGGCCGGAGTCGCTATACTACCGTCAAATGTAGCTTCTCATCTGTTGTCATGTGGGCGGCGTCGGCGTAGACCATCCGTCAGATCCAGGTAAATTCCCTGACATAGCCGGGAATCGAACCCACCCCTCACCCTCTACCATAACAACCCCTAGGGTCCGGCTTGAAGACATAATGATACTCGTAACTCTATCAATCATCTTGTGGATTAGTTTTCTTTATATATTATAGGAAGACTGTGTATGAAGGAAGTTGTAAGTTATTCTTTCTAAATAGAATATACAAATACATCATCTCTGTGTCTATATTACCGTATTAGGAATAAGTGATTGCATAGTGAAAACGACCGTAGTTCAAGAATGAATAACATGACATTGGAGGTGAGCGAACGATTAGGGATTTTCTTACAGATGGTTAACCACTGACTTACTCTTTAAACACACAAACAACATACACAGTAAATACAAAACTTCTAGAAAATGATATCATAATTTTATATATTTAGAGCGTAGGGTTTCTCACTATACCTAATATGAATGAATAAATTTTGTTCTATTATGTTTTATTTTGTTCTATTGTATCAAGAGTAGTAAACGTTAAAGGCAACCTCTATTCCTAACCTTAGCACTAACAGGGAAAAATAAGTCAGCACTTCGCCCAGTCGCCTCCCTCTCCAGGAAGAATTAGTCTCATTTCTGATGTGGACTATGTGAATCCCAAGACCATGTACTTGAACAGAAATAGAGGATTCCTTTCTAAATATCTTGATATAATAATGGAAAATTGAACCAATATCCTTCTGAGTGAATCGAGCACGTTTACCTCCTTATGTTGGGAAATTTCCTGTGACGCAAGTGAATATAGAAAAAGGGTATACATGGGCTTCAGCGTCTACTGGTTGAGAAGAAAACACAATATTCCTTCATCGGGGCCATTATTCAACACAATGTTTCATCATTTAAAGGATTTCATTAGTGTCGATGTTCTATTATATAAACTGAATAATGGAATGCTCGCAGGATAATGAAATAATATAGAAGAACAACATGTCTGCCATATTCGAACACATCAAGATCTGAACTGTTTTCGAGAACCACAATTGAAGAAATAATTTGGGGAGAAGTATCAGCGTGCCTGTAGAAATAACAAGTGTTAGTCTACGATGTCATGAGGCCAATGTAGTGGTGGACACAATGAAAAATGTAAGGCCTGGAAAAACGTTCAATTTGTACACAAAATGAATGAAGTTATCCATTGAGCTGTCTTCAGATTTTGTGCCTGTTCTCGAATGCAGGAAAAGAAGATGATGATATTGTACTGTCTGTAGACGGATGTGGAAATCTCTTACATACAGGTACTAGGCCTATAGTTAATATATTGTGCTTGTTACAGGCCTTGTGCAAACTTGTCCAGCTGCTTCAAGGACACAAGATGTGGGTTCCTTGATCCGAATGGACTGGTAAGAAACCACTTGTTTCCAAATAAACTATTTCACTCGTTATGTATGATTTTGAATAATAATAATAATAATAATAATAATAATAATAATAATAATAATAATAATAATAATAATAATAATAATAATAATAATAATAATAAATATTCTAAAGGCTAATGCCTTGTCGATGCAACCACTCACTACCTTCATTGGCATAACAATAATAATAATAATAATAATAATAATAATAATAATAATACCAGGCGAGTTGGCCATGCGGTTAGGGGTGCGCAGCTGTGAGCTCGCATCCGGTGGATAGTGGGTTCGAATCCCACTGTCGGCAGCCCTGAAGATGGTTTTCCGTGGTTTCCCATTTTCACACCAGGCTAATGCTGGGTCTGTACCTTAATTAAAGCCACTGCCACTTCCTTCACATTCCTAGGTCTTTCCGCCATGAAACCTATCTGTGTAGGTGCGACGTAAAGCAAATAACAAACAATGACGTCTTGCCGTACTATAGACGTAGAAGGGGCAACGCTCGGCTATACAGAGCGTCTAATTTTTAAAAATTTGTTTTACGTCGCACTGACAGAGGTAGGAAGCGGCCGTAGTCTTAATCAAGGTACAGTCCCGGCATTTTCCTGGTGTGATAATTGGAAACCACCGAAAACCACTTTCAGGGCCGTCGGGGGTTTCGAACTCACTATCTCCCGGATGCAAGCTCACAACTGCGCGCCTTTAACCTCACGGCCAAATCAGCCGCTACAGAGCGCCTAAAGCGCAAGAACGCAAACATTTAACATTAATTAATCCAGGACTACCTAGTTTATTTGCAGACAAATACATATCTCAACCAACATTTGTATAAGATTCATCAGCCCTTTTAATATGGTACCACTTTTATCCACCTCGTGATGAATTGCCACTAAATACGATAATCTCTTTGGCATGGTATCTTTGGAAATGAGCATGCTGTGGCTTGCACAGCGAGTTCACGCATACGCAGTCGAGCTGATAAGGGACTTCAACTCAGAGACTCAGAGAGGCCCCACTGCAATAGTATGGGGCCTGACCGTTCGGTACTGGTAGTGAAACCTAACATACGGGAGTCGTGCGGGATGCCGTGTTGCCGTGGGGGAAGGGGAAACGTACTGTACAGGCAAAGTATGGTTAGAAAGTGTTGTAGTAGCTGTAAATAAATATTGTGGCTCTGAAAGGGAAATTTTTTTCTGGCAATTAGTACCACTGGTACAATACAACTTGCCCTTGTAATTTCAATATAATGTACTTTCTTCAGATTGAATGTCCCATAGCAACACTATTGATTGTCCATGTCAAATTTTAATTTCCTTTCGTAGTACCAGTGTAATGAATGAGCTTCAGTACGATCGGTATCAAAAGCAAAAGCATTAACCACATTATACCCAATGACACCGTCTGGAAAAATCTGTGACATAAGTAACTGTATCTGGTATTTCTTTAAAATTAACCAAATACACACCAGTAACCATTAATTCATGATTGCCTAGCTTATATACAACTACACGCGCATGCGTGAACTTGCTGTGCAAGCCACATGATCATTTCCAACGGAAACATGCCATACTACAGTATATTAAATTAGAAATGAAATGGCGTATGGCTTTTAGTGCCAGGTGTGTCCGAAGAAAAGTTCGGCTCGCCAGATGCAGGTCTTTGGATTTGACGCCCTTAGGCGACCTGTGTGTCGTGATGAGGACAAAATGATGATGAAGACTGCACATACACCCAGCCCCCGTGTTAACTGAATTAACCAATTATGGTTAATTTTCCCGACCTTACCGGGAATCAAACCCGGGACCCCAGTGACCAAAGGCCAGCTATCTAACCATTTAGCCATGGAGCCGGACATTAAATTAGAATTACAAAGCTACGTTGTATTGTACCAGAGGTACTAATTACTACAGAAAAGACTCTTTTTAGGGCCGCATTATAATTTTACTTACAGCTAATGAAGCACTAACCATGCTTTACCTGTACAGTACGCTTACCAGCATGGCATCCCGAGTATGACATGACGTTTCACTTCCGGACGCTGTAAGCCACAAGCATCTCGGTATATCACTACGATAATACGACCTGGGCGATCACGACTCATTCTCGCAGTGTCTGTGGCCGTGGCCGCTTGTATTCCCATAATCATCTCGCTTTCGTAATGCTGACGACTAGTTGATTAGCTGATGAGGGCTTCTATAATTGACTCCAGCCTACTTTTGACATCTAGACTATATACTTTTGTCTGATAACCTAAAATAGATGAATTAAATTGATAAAATTAATATTTTAAACCCGAATGCGAGATAATAGAAATTGTTTGCGTTTAAGGTATTATAAATATTTTCAGGTTAAATTACTTAGAAACCCGTGTCAGTACTTTTATTAGTTCACATTTACAATGACGTAAACTATAGGCCTATTTTTTATACTATGGTAAACTTTTCAAGTTTTTTTAGCAGGAATAATGAGGATTAGGAACATTATTTTACTTATTATAATATAATTGATGAATTGTGAAGGATTCTATGAATTATGCAATTATGAATCTTGATTCAAAAGACCCTCTCACGGAGGTTTGAATTGTGTATTGAATAGGATTGAGGAAGGTCTCATAATTGTATAATTCAGCACTGTCAATACGATATGAATCTAATGTTATGTGAGGATTCCATGAAGTCAATCATCATTGATCTGCATTTAGGAATTCTTATCGGTGCTCTAATTAGTCCATATTGACAATTATATAACCTGTAGGTTTTACAAGTTAAACTTTTCAAAATTAAATCTAATTAACCCCAAGGTACTACAGCCCTGAAGGACCTTGGACTACCAAGCGCCCGCTGCTCAACCCGAAGGCCTGTAAATTACAAGTTGCCGTGTGGTCAGCACGACGAGTCCTCTCGGCTGTTATCCTTGGCTTTCCAGACCGGGGCCGCTATCTCACCGTCAGATAGCTGCTCAATTGTAATCATGTAGGCTGAGTGGACCTCGAACCAGCCCTCAGACCCTGGTAAAAATCCCTGACCTCGCTGGGAATGGAACCCGGGGCCTCCGGGTAAGAGGAAGGCACACTACCCCTACACCACGGAGCCGGCACATTTCAAACTTAGTTAGCAGAAAGAATGAGGATTGGTGGGGTGTTCTTTTACGTCTTATAATATTATTGATGAATTATGAATAATTCTATCAGTCAGTGATCGTTGATCTGCTTTTAGTGCTGTAGCTCCGTTGGCAGATTCCCATCATTTTAAGTGATTTCAAGGAACTTGGAAATCTATCCAACATTTCCAAACGACGTGTTGACGCAATTCAAAAAAATTTTCCCTCCATTTATCAAAAAGCAAGTGCTAATCAATTGTCATGTTTACTAAAAATCATACCAAATGCATTCTGATTGGTCAGGTCGTATTACCGTAGTGTTATACCGATACGCTTGTTGTAAGCCAGGCATGTCAAGGTCAGCGCACGTCAGGCGAGCTGCGTGCAGGGTGTCTTTACTCCCGTGCGGTCTCGGCTGGCCACGCTGACTCGAGCGGATAAATTTGAGGGAGATGTGTTAGAGATACACAGTATTCTTGTCTTCATTGCCAACGAGGTGCGCTACCTTCAAATGACAGCTGGCCTTCGCCAATATCATTAATAAGGCACAGTAAGTTGTTAATTTACATGAAATAAGAATGAGCACATATTGATATTTACAAATAAAATAGAATTGTAGGCTACATACATACTATATACATTAACAAAATATTAAACGAAGAATCAAATTCTGACATATTCTAGATACATTAAATGAATAAATTAAGAGTTTTCTCGTTGACTAAAGAAAGGTATGGTGCAATAACTTAAAAGAATTCCGATGAGCACTTGTTTACACCCCGGGCATCATGGATTTGCATACTCTGAAAATAAAAATTAACTTGCCTAAAAGCGACCCATTTATGTTTACTCATTTCTTGAGTCCCGCTGAAGTTTATTGGTAATAATTCATTCAATCTTAGGCTTGATGGTACTGGCAGACACTATTTTTATTACTGCATTGAGATGTATGTCTCTTAGCCGAGATAGAAGTCGAGAATTGTTGATCTCCATGATGAAAAGGAACTGTTCACATCTGTAACTACTCACGAAGATTGACTGGAATTCTGCCGCAAACTTTCTGTGTTGTGGGAAGCCTAATGGAACAAGTGTTCGGTAAAAGTCAATTATTTCCCTTTATTTGTACTCTTGTTTCAGCCGTGGGTCACATATTAACTCTATAAGTTCCAGTTGTAAATTCTGGGATGCGTCTCCTCGTTAAACACTAAATGGTACGGAAAATATCTTCAACTTTCCTTTCACAACACCAAGGTTCTAAAACCTGCTATCCTGTACTTATGTGCTCATACCGACGCCTAACATTAAACGTTTTGCAGACGATTTGCTTTTTACACAGTAAGAATTGAGCTTCTCCTTCACGTTCGCGGTTTAGGAAGCAGTGTGACCATGACAGATCAAATCTGCAATAACTTTTCCTCTTACCACTTATCGTCTTTATTCGTCCTTTCTCTTTCAAGTGGCAGGTAGGGAACTGGTTTACACATCCCTGCTGTGAGCGAACGTACTCTCAGTTCAAATCCCATCCCGCCCGCCTAGAGAGGAAAAGTTCTGCCCCCACGCGTGCGAGGTCAGTTGTAGTCAGTGCGATAACTTACTGCGATATCTACTGCGCTAGCGTGAATTTGCCGTGCAAGCCACAACATGTGCTCATTTCCAAAGAGATCATACCATTCTACAGAAGCAGAAGGAGCTACACTCCTCTATACAGTATTACATTTGGGTGAGATGCTGTACGCAGTCTCTGACTTAACATCCCTTATCAGTTCTGCTGAGCATGCTGTTTTATATTTTATCTGCTGCCCCTTTCACTTCACATCATTCTAAGAAACGTATCTGACCATCTGTAGAAACTGCCGAATTGTGAAATATTTTCCTTCACTTGATAGCTAAGGTTTTATTCTTTAGCATGCCCAGACCTGAAGTGGATGACACGACAAATAAATAAAATTCGCACTTTGAAAAACGAAACTAAGAGGCACTTATACGTATGTTAGTACTTGGACAGTTCAAAAAACATGACTTAAAATGTGAATATGCACCTGCTACAGTGATAATATCACCTACTCTCCTCGCAAGCCCATCCAGGTTAGAAGTAATATCTCGTTGCTCTCTAGGGATGTGGATTTCCAAAAAGTTTGGATGAGGGATGTAGAAGGTTGCTTTATTTCACAATTTTTGAACTGAGCACTGAACATTTTGAAGTTTGAATATTCTCTTCATTTAAAGATCATATGATATTGAGATCTCTTGATTACCAAACGGAAATGTATAAGAATGACTGAATAATAACTCACACAAAGAAAGATGACTTACAAATGTTATTGTATTTACGCCCCACTAACTACTTTTCACAAATTTCGTAGACGCTGAGGTACCGGAATTTATTCCCGTAGGAGTTCCTTTACGAACCACTAAATCTACCGACCCGAAGCTGACGTATTTAAACATCTTCAAATACCAACTGACTGAGTCAGGATGGAACCTGCCAAGTTGGGGTTCGAAGACCAGAGTCTCAACCGTATGAGATACTCAAATCGACAAAAAATTACTTAAACACCATGACATTTACGTAACGAATTACTGAAAACGACAAAATATTGAAGCAAAATTGAGGAAAAGTTAACCTAGAAGTAAAATATATGGCGAAACTGACCAAAAATGACTTAATATGCATTTCTCTAATCAGGGCGCTATCATCAGGATTTATATATATTAACATATGTATGATACACCAGGTAAAATATGACATTTACCAAGCTCGATAGCTGCAGTCGCTTATGTGCGGCCAGTATCCAGTATTCGGGAGATAGCGGGTTCGAATCCCACTGTCAGCAGCCCTGAAGATGGTTTTCTGTGGTTTCCCATTTTCACACCAGGCAAATGCTGGGGCTGTACCTTAATTAAGGCCACGGCCGCTTCCTACCCACTCCTAGCCCTTTCCTATCCGATCGTCGCCAGAAGACCTATCAATGTCGGTGCGACGTAAAACAAATAGCAATAAAAGAGACATTTCATCAAAATTCGGGTCTTGCTGATTACATAATTGTGTGATTGATTTCATTTTGTGTCGAATATTTTCATATGGCCTATAAGATTGCTTAGTGCGAGGACTGAACATCACATAAGAATTTGCAACCAACGTACAAACAAATTTTGGACTGTCCGAATTGTGACTACCTTGATCATCTGTTCGCTTTTAACAATCCTGAACGCTCAGCTGCACTTCAATACTGAATGAGCGACTTGACTGTCTGGCTTGACAAACCGAGAGGTGGCGATCACGAGTCTTAGGGTTGAAACGGAGGTAAACAGAGAAAAGAGCGGAGCGTCTCCCGCACGTGTGGGCGCCTATAAACCTCCTCTCCCCTCTTTCCATCAAGAATATGGACGCACGCCTTGGGCTTCTCCGTGGGGCAACTGTGTCTCAACCCACATTAATTGCATTCTCAGGAGTTAATAAGAGCACTAGGGAAAACAAGCTATTGCCTTAGGAAATGGTGTAAGTTAGGTCACGTAATAGAAAATTAATTTGGGTTGTCCGTTTAATCGAGCTTGACTTAATAATGTGTCTCCAAGGCGCCTTTTCTTCTCACGCAGCTTTCCTCCTCCCTTTCCTTGTCGTTCACATATTGAATTCTAGAAACAGTTCCTTCTTCTTCCGATGAATTTAAGCCTAGAATAAATATCGAAGTGATTTTAATTTAGGCAGTATTAATGGTTGCGATTTTATTGACATTCAGATATAAGGTTCTCGAGTACCGAAAAAGCTTGTGCTTTTCGGCCATCTCTGTTGCCATTCACTGGAATATCATGTGCTAATGATTAACGTTGTCACAAGCCATTAATATGCATCAACATGATAATACCTGAGGTATTTAGTCCTCCCATTAAGCATATGATAGGTCCGGCTCCTTCACTGAATGATTAGAGTTTTACTTAAAGATTAAAGAACCCCGGGTTCGATTCCTGGCCGGCCTGGTTATTTTACCCACGTTAATTACACTAACTCGGGGTAGGTGATTGTGTTAGTCTTAATGTCAATCTCTATTACTTACAACACATTCAACTATCGACAACCACGCAAGAGGGAATACATCTCTCCAAATACGGTTGGCGGCAGTAAAGGCATCAGGTCGTAAAAAAGGACTTAATTCACATGTAGTTTCATCTCCAAGTAATTGAGAAAATACAAAGAAGATGAAATCAACTTAGACGTATCCTATATCTGTAGCTCTTTATTTAAAGAAAAGAGAGAATAAAACGGCCCCCGCAAAAATTTATAGTAACGCTAGTACCAGAAAAGAATTGAGATATTAAATTTCAGTTCTTTAATGTAACGCTGGATATCAATTCCCTTGCTGACAGTGGTCATTACATGAATGTTTCACGCTATACAATTCTACACAAAACAGCGCATACCATTCAGAAATGAAATATGAAAAAGAAGTAAAGCGGATTGATGACTATATTATACTTTGATCCAAAATGAAATATATCAGATATTCCAAAAAATTTGAAGAGTCTTTGTCTCTCAAGGTTTCCAGAATCGAGAAGAAGATTATTCACATTCACATTGCTTACACTTTCCATGTCATTCATTATGCCTAAGGTGCAGCAAGTCATTTGATGCAACTGCATCCAGAATAGGCCTGTGAAATGATATTAATCTAAAAGAAATACTGCTACAATTAAGAAGGCTCAGAAAATATGTCTCAAATGTCGTTATCGTGCAACATATTAAGCCATCTAAGATAATTTTACTTAAGTAATTTACGTTTCCGATATAAACCTATTAAAAATTACGAACTTGTTATATGTTAAGGTTTCATCTTAATTCATTTACGGTATGACAAGTATTTTAAGTTATTTGATGTGTGTCATTCTTGATTATTATTAATATAATCTTACATTAATTGATTAATTTACATTTCACTGGCAATTAGTTACAGCCAAAGCGACCCTTGCTATTACCTGTAATTAACTGGAAATAAATATAGGCTATTTCAAATTTGAAATAAATGTTCTCTATATGGACAAGAAGGTGCGAATATCACTCTTGGGCATATTTAATTAATATTTGTACAAAGTTCTACACAACTATTAATATATTGATCACAGCCAAGGGAACTGAATATTCACGTGTAATCTGAACTAAACGGAAGTGAATTTTCATTAAAATATACCAACAGAATTAGCTGTTCAGGGGATCGGTCAATAACGTTTCAGAAGCACACATCGAGAACTCTTCCTCTTGCGGAAATAGACAGAACGCAATGAGCAGTGTTTTTCACTTGTTATAAGTGAACGTTTCACAGACTACGTCAAAGGATAATCTATCCATCTATCAATTTATTACCGAGCGAGTGGCTGCGCGGTTTGACTCACCTACCTGTCAGCTTGCATTAGGCAGGCAATGGGTTAGAACCCTACTGTCGGTCCCCCTGAAGGTGGTTTTCTGCGATTTCCCAACCTACAACAGGCATAAGTTGGCGCTGTACCTTAGCTAAGGCCACGGTCGTTTCCTTCCCACTCATAGTCTTTTCGTATTCCAGCGTCGCCATAGAAACTAACTGTGTCTGTGCGACGTAAGACAAATAGTAAATTGTATATATTTATATACTTACACATACATACAGAAATACTCTTACACTGGATTCTTTAACAAATTAAAGTTATGTCCCTTTTATAAGAATCCCCTATGTTTGCGTGGTGAAAAGGCCTGTACTTTGTTCCTGGAAACAGTAGGTCATGCTAGTAATTTATATGTATTACTTGTATCACTTATTTGATATAAACTGCAGTGATTTTTGATCTTTATTTAAAATTTACGTCCCACCTTTGTTTTATGAATAATATCCGACTTAAAACAAACCTTCGCAGCTTGCAACTGGACGACTGAAGAAACCTACGTTGTCGCAAGAATGTGAGTGGGTTGTGGCTGCTTGCAACTGGACGACTGCAGAAAACTTCGCTGTCCCAAAAGTGTGAGTGGATTGTGGCTGTTTTCACCTTGACGACTGAAGAAACCTTCGCTGCTTTCAAGTAAATGACTTAAAAAACTTTCGCTGCCGCAAAACTGTGAGTGGATTGTGGATCCTTGCATCTGGATGACTGAGGAAATCTTAAGTGCTTGCAACTGGACGGCTGAAGAAACCTTCGCTGTCGCAACAGTGTGAGTGGATTGTGGTTGCTTGCAACTGGACGACTGAAGAAACCTTCGCTACTTGGAACTGGAGGACTGGAGGAACATTCGCTATCACGAAAGTGTGAATGAGTTGTGGCTGCCTGTTTGCAAGTGGATGACTGAAGAAACCTTCGCTACTTGGAACTGGAGGACTGGAGGAACATTCGCTGTCACGAAAGTGTGAATGGGTTGTGGCTGCTTGCAAGTGGATGACTGAAGAAACCTTCGCTACTTGGAACTGGAGGACTGGAGGAACATTCGCTGTCACGAAAGTGTGAATGGGTTGTGGCTGCTTGCAAGTGGATGACTGAAGAAACCTTCGCTACTTGGAACTGGAGAACTGGAGGAACATTCGCTGTCACGAAAGTGTGAATGGGTTGTGGCTGCTTGCAAGTGGATGACTGAAGAAACCTTCGCTACTTGGAACTGGAGGACTGGAGGAACATTCGCTGTTACGAAAGTGTGAATGGGTTGTGGCTGGTTGCAAGTGGATGACTGAAGAGACCTTCGCTGTCGCAAAAGTGGGAGTGGATTATGGCTGCATGTAACATAATATCAGAAGAAATGGACTCAATTTCTAAGGTTATGGATGCGACAGGAGACGATGTGGTGTGGCTCGTATGATCTGAGAGTGAAAACTTGAACACCTATGACAAGGACAGAGACGAGACAAGTGACTGACGGTAAATATTGTCAGTACTTAAACACAAGGATATATATTCATAACATATGTTACATGGTGTGTGGTGTTAATTATTTTTGTAAATTTCAAACTGATATTAGGGTCATTTCGAATATAAGCCGTACTCCATTCTCACCCTTCAATTTAAGGTTACGAAGTGCAGTCTATTTGCGCGTAAATACGTATTTTTACTGATTAACAATATGTAGAATCTTTTCACGCGTAAATGGGTCATCTTCACTGATTATCAATGTCAAATCAAAAAATTTGAAATTATTCGGGATTTTCAATCGTACAATAATAAATATCTTGACCCAGTGTGCAGCGGGATTGTTGGTTGGAATGCCACATTTCTCTAAGACACTGGCTAGTACAATGTTGAGACCACCGCAAGGCTCTTTTGTAGTACAGCACGCTTCGAGAAATGGGGTAGGCTGTAGAGACCACTGAAAACCTGTTCTTTACCTGCGGAACGCTTCCGTCGGCGTGTACAGCGAGCTTGTACCAGCCAGTCTCGACTCGTGCGAGTTGTGTTCTCACACCCGACCCACAAGGAAATTAACTTGAGACGTAGAGTATGGTTTCGCCTCGCTCGCATATTGGATTACATCCAACTAACATATGAGAAGAAATGAGATGATGTTGATGGTCTGTAAAGATTAAGGCAAGAAAGAGTAAATGTTTCTTTTACAAAGGAATAAACATGTGTTTATTATTGTTACTGTTTCCTGTACCAAGGGGTATGCCAATCATCTTGTATGAGGACATAACTAATGTCTACCTTGGTGAATATTCCAAATTTGTCTCCGCTCTATGATTACAACTCAGTAAGCTTAGAGGGAAGGCTGCGGATATTGTTAGATGCAATTTTTTTTTTGCTAGTTGCTTTATGTCGCACCGACACAGATAGGTCTTATGGCGACGATGGGAGAGGAAAGGGCTAGGAGTGGGACGGAAGCGGCCGTGGCCTTAATTAAGGTACAGCCCCAGCATTTGTCTCGTGTAAAAATGGGAAACCACGGAAAACCATCTTCAGGGCTGCCGACAGTGGGGTCGAACCTACTATCTCCCGAATACTGGATACTGGCCGCACTTAAGCGACTGCAGCTATCGAGGTCGGTGATGCAATTATTGAAGGAGCCTCATATCATAGGCCTAGTAACGGGATAATTTATTACAAGGAGACTTTTTTAACTGAAGTGCTTTTTCTTTCGCAGTTTAGAATTTAGAATTGTTTAGGTTTCTCTTATTTTCATTAAGCTCCGCTGTTGCAACAGATTCTAGACTTTCTTTGACTGATAAAAATGTATGATCTTCGAATTGAAGCGAGTTCTTCTGGAAAAGTGAATGTGCAAACTGATGGACTATCCCATTCTTCTTCATTATGTATCAGTACGAATATGTGCAGCTAGGGGACTCGTGGCATGTCGTCCAATCGGGTTTATGCCAGAGGTCCTAAAGTATTATCCAGTTCTACCTTTTTGCTCGGGTTTTCACTGTTGGCGGTCTAGAAAGCCAAGAATAACGGCCGAGAGGATTCGTCGTGCTGACCACACGACACCTCGTAATCTGCAGGCCTTCGGGCTGAGCAGCGGTCGCTTGGTAGGCCAAGGCCCTTCAAGGTCTGTAGTGCCATGGGGTTTGGTTTGGTTTGGTTTGGGTTTTTTTCACTCCTGGATGAACACGTCGGGTATGAACTCTGTCCTGTTATTTATCTGTAGTAAGCTCTCCTCCTCATAATGAAGCTGGGGTTGCACTAATGCTGACGGCTCAGCAGAATGACGAAGAATGGTCATCTGGGAAATTCTAGAGAATTAATGTGTACAACCGCAACGTATACTGACTGAATTCTCAGCGAAGTTTATAATATATTTTTGTCCATTGAAGGAAACGAATATATGAGCTGTGGTACATTCTAAAGCTTCTCTCATACATAAATGAATAACATTCATGCTCATTTCTTATGAAATTTACTGGGTCTGGAAAATTTCAGTCTCTAAACCTGGAATGTTGAGTTCCAGTTGTAAAATGTACTATTCAGAAGGGTAATGTGGTATTTTTCGAGTACGGTACCTACTAATTACGCTTCGCGTCGTTCTGTTACCACTTGTTTTTATTGCGCTATAATAGATCACGCAGCATTACACCTGGGAATTACATACATGGTGAATGTGCAGTGCAGGGAATACATTATGATATGTAATAACAAAATTGAGCAGGTACCATAAATAACGATTCAAATTTGTGTTATAGTGTTATAAAACTTACGTTTAAGTCCCTGAACGCAACAGAAATATAATTTTCCACAATGATGAGGTTTGCACCTCCTTATCTTAACATCATTTTCTCAAGTAAACAAACATATGAATAGAATATGAATATGAATATAACTTAATAATTACTCAGGTTTCTCAATCATTGCTAGTATCGCAAATGACAGCAATAACATATTGTTCCTTTATTTTGTTGGCCTGACACAGAGCAATGAAAGATAATAAACGACGTACCACAATACATCTCCCCTCCTCCTCATCCATTTCTTCATCGACCCATGCTGTCTTGTTTTTAGATGCCGCATAAGGCCTCTTTGTAGCGATACTCAGTCTTACTTCTCTTCGTTTTGTTACATTTCCTAATATTCTTCATTTGTCTTAGTAACATGACAAGCATTGTTCTAATGTAAGAAGGCAAGGAGGTCTCAACTTGCGTAGCGTGAAGCTCCGTGATTTGCGAGATGTTCGCGAAAGCGCTCTTGACGCAAGAGGGTAAAAGTTAACTTCAGAAAATTAATGAATCAAGCTGTCATGGAGAAGGGAAATTTTTCGTTTTCAAATGGAAGGGTCTCATTGCGTCGAGCGCATCCTAAGCTTTCATTGCTATATGATTTTGTTAAACATCGCATGGTACATCTTATGCATTATTTGCGAATTAAGTAGTAAACTAGCTGTAATTCTCATCCCTGAAGTGTTATTTTACAACATACAGCTCTAGAGCTAGAAACAGAAGCTAATCACCCAGCATACACCACTTCTGTATACCTAGCATACACCTTCTTATGATTTCCTTCCTCCTTCACTTTTGAGTGCTTATTCCTATGCGTTTTCCTTCTCATTTTCATAGTCATCATAATTACTCTCCTGATGATGGGCACGTGATCTGTACTTTATGAAAACAGTGACCCCAAGAACCACTATTATCACTGGTTAACTAGTTACAATTACAACTGAAAAGTATTTCCAACTTAGCAATGCTCGGTGTTTAGAGATCTGGAGTTTGATATGAAGCCAAACATCTGGATATCTAATTTGTTGTTGTTAACTTTGTATCTTCCAATTTAATTTTGGGGGCCTATTCGATTTATTCTCCGTAAAATTTGAACTCTTTTTCAGCTTAAAAGTAAATCTTGCAAATTCTACCTGGGATAGGCATGGTGGAGAAACAAAAATCAGTCTCATTATGTTACTTACTGAATTCTTAAATAACGAATCAAAAATCGGACACGTATTAATATCGTTATTTCGAAATTTCTATCTTGCCATGAGAAAAAATTCAATCACGGTTTGTAGAGGAATCAATAGCTACTAAACCCTTGCATATCATGTTAGAGAAAAATATCTTTTTATCCCTTTGACATTTCTATTGGCACAGACAGCCAATATCCATCAACAGCTTGGAAAAAATGTTCAATTTCGTCACCTAACACCACCGGTTCCTTTGAATCATTTCACTGTAGTAGAAGTAGACAGTCCTGAACAACTCCTGTACTGGCATTTCAACAGATTGGGATGATCTCCTCAAAAATGGTTGGCAAGGAACTACCGGCAGCCCCTGTGCAACTTTGGCGTTGATGGCAAAAAAAAGCGTAAGTTACGTTCGAGCCTATTCCTGTTATCGTAGCATGTACGATGCTAGGTTGGAAATT
Organism: Anabrus simplex; assembly: GCF_040414725.1. NCBI lineage: Eukaryota > Metazoa > Arthropoda > Insecta > Orthoptera > Tettigoniidae > Anabrus > Anabrus simplex. The sequence goes on along the minus strand of NC_090266.1, from coordinate 1,104,678,249 downwards.
GTATTTTCTACAACTTTTGTTATGTTATATACAGTATGTTGATACTTTATTTAACGCATCTACGGAACCCTTTAAACTAGCCATTTGTGAATAGATTAGAAATCACTATCTGCCCCACAATTTGGAGAAACTACAAATACCTAAATCTCATTTTCGGTTTTTGGATCATTTTCGAACCAATATTTTAGTAAGGCCCCCCTTAACACTCGCCTCGTCATTTGCACACAACACACTACACTGTCAGCCACAAGTATTATTGAATACATCCCTCCACATAGGATTGGCTTTGGCGAGGGCATGTTCGAAGTTACAATAATACACCATAAGGAACGCGTAAAGCGTAAAAATATTGACCTTCATCCGCATTACAAAACAAGGATGGAGATAACATTACACATTTATAGAAACTCAAATAATCTTCTAGTGACAGAGAATTGTTACCGTTAGCATTACAGTAATGTGCAGACAGGCTCTTATCGACTTCTTTCTACATCAACAATATTATGATTTTGTCTTTGTATTTCAAGTTATTGCCTCATCTCGAGTTTAGGTAAACAAATATCGATGGCAGGCTTAGTTCTGTCTGTCTATTTCCTTCTTAAGGATCACGGTAAAATGACTCCAATAAATTTCTCGAAACTAACTATTTAAGTTCAGCAATAGACGTGTTGTCCATTTACATTTATTAGAATGCAGTAGCATAACAATATTAAAGGTGCCAAAGCAGAAAACATCATATATCTCTGTTAATATGAAGTGTATTGAAAACTGAAAATAGTTCGTTTTGAAAATATAAGACGTATTTTATTCCACGGGACTTTATCTCGACTCTGGGAAGTTAAGAATCAAAGACTCTCTAATATATTTTATTTAGGAACGACGTGTAGTGCAGTCATCACACAGCTGTACTTATTACGTATTTCAATTCTGAATTATAGTTGTTGTTTTGTAAACAAAGTTTCTGTTTTTCTTCTTTCTTTTTTTCACATTGCCTTTACGTCGCACCGACACAAATGGATTTTATGGCGCTGATGGGACAGGAAACGGCTAGGAGTGGGAAGGAATCCATCATTGCCTTGATGAAGGTACAGCCCCAGTGTTTGATTCGTGTGAGAATGGGGAACCACAGAAAACCATCTTCAGGGCTGCTGACAGTGGGGTTTGAACCCACAATATCCCGAATGCAAGATGACAGCTCTATTCCCAAAACCACGCTGCCACTTGCTCGGTGAAAGAGTGTTTGTGTTCGTAAATTAGTTTGGTATAGTTTGGCAGAGATTTATGAGTGAGAATATAAAGAATATAAAGAGAGAATATAAAAACAGCAGGAACAAGGTCAAGTCACTAACGAGAAAACTCAAGCAAGAATCATGGGATAGGTTAATAAACTCAATAGAAGATGATATCCATGGTAGGAAAGAGATGGCATATAAGTTAATGAAGCACCTGAACAGTGATGAAAGAGAAACTGCTAATATAAATGTAATCGAAGAAGAATCGTGGATACAACACTACAAAGAATTGTGGTATAACGGAGAGTATGGAGGGAGTCACGGAAGATCAAGATATAGATATCGACATTGAAGGAATTGGCCTAATAGATATAGAAGAACTTAATACTGTTCTGAAATCTTTCAAAAATAGAAAAGCACCAGGGTTAGACAACATAAATATGGAGTTGTTCAAATATGGTGGGATCATTCTTAAATTTAGAATGTTACATTTAATTAATCTTTGTTGGAAAAGAAGAAATATACCCGAAGAATGGAGAAAAGCTAAAATAATATCACTTTTCAAGAAAGGAAATCGAAGTTTTTGCAGTAACTATCGAGGAATAAGTTTATTAAATGTTGGCTATAAAATATATGCTAAAATAATAAATAATAGACTTAAAATCATAGCACACAATCTCTTATTGGAAGAACAATGTGGATTTAGGAAAGGCAGATCCTGTACAGATAATATATTTAGCCTCAAACAGATACTGGAGAAGAGAAGAGAATTTAACTTGAATACTTATGTCGCTTTTGTCGACTATGAAAAGGCTTTTGATAGGGTAGATAGAGAACAGTTATGGAATATAATGGTAAAAAATGGATACCCTAAACATCTTATTCAAGTTATCCAAAGTCTGTACAAGAGGACGAGAATTGTGTTAGATTTAGGATACAAACTAACGGAAGAAATATTAATTAATCAAGGTGTACGTCAGGGATGCAGCCTCTCTCCAACACTATTCAATATATATATATACACTGACTGACAGAGCAAATGCAACACCAAGAAGGAGTGGTTCGAAAGGGATGAAAGTTGGGAAAAAAACAGAGACGGCACGGACGAATAATTGATGTTTATTTCAAACCGATATGCAGGTTACACAATGCGCACGGCATCGACTCAGTAGGATGTAGGACCACCGCGAGCGGCGATGCACGCAGAAACACGTCGAGGTACAGAGTCAATAAGAGTGCGGATGGTGTCCTGAGGGATGGTTCTCCATTCTCTGTCAACCATTTGCCACAGTTGGTCGTCCGTACGAGGCTGGGGCAGAGTTTGCAAACGGCGTCCAATGAGATCCCACACGTGTTCGATTGGTGAGAGATCCGGAGAGTACGCTGGCCACGAAAGCATCTGTACACCTCGTAGAGCCTGTTGGGAGATGCGAGCAGTGTGTGGGCGGGTATTATCCTGCTGAAACAGAGCATTGGGCAGCCCCTGAAGGTACGGGAGTGCCACCGGCCGCAGCACACCTGCACGTAGCGGTGGGCATTTAACGTGCCTTAAATACGCACTAGAGGTGACGTGGAATCATACGCAATAGCGCCCCAAACCATGATGCCGCGTTGTCTAGCGGTAGGGCGCTCCACAGTTACTGCCGGATTTGACCTTTCTCCACGCCGACGCCACACTCGTCTGCGGTGACTATCACTGACAGAACAGAAGCGTGACTCATCGGAGAACACGACGTTCCGCCATTCCCTCATCCAAGTCGCTCTAGCCCGGCACCATGCCAGGCGTGCACGTCTATGCTGTGGAGTCAATGGTAGTCTTCTGAGCGGACGCCGGGAGTGCAGGCCTCCTTCAACCAATCGACGGGAAATTGTTCTGGTCGATATTGGAACAGCCAGGGTGTCTTGCACATGCTGAAGAATGGCGGTTGACGTGGCGTGCGGGGCTGCCACCGCTTGGCGGCGTATGCGCCGATCCTCGCGTGCTGACGTCACTCGGGCTGCGCCTGGACCCCTCGCACGTGCCACATGTCCCTGCGCCAACCATCTTCGCCACAGGCGCTGCACCGTGGACACATCCCTATGGGTATCGGCTGCAATTTGACGAAGCGACCAACCTGCCCTTCTCAGCCCGATCACCATACCCCTCGTAAAGTCGTCTGTCTGCTGGAAATGCCTCCGTTGACGGCGGCCTGGCATTCTTAGCTATACACGTGTCCTGTGGCATACGACAACACGTTCTACAATGACTGTCGGCTCAGAAATCACGGTACGAAGTGGGCCATTCGCCAACGCCGTGTCCCATTTATCGTTCGCTACGTGCGCAGCACAGCGGCGCATTTCACATCATGAGCATACCTCAGTGACGTCAGTCTACCCTGCAATTGGCATAAAGTTCTGACCACTCCTTCTTGGTGTTGCATTTGCTCTGTCAGTCAGTGTATATATAGATGAAGTAATCAGAAATTGGAAACGAATTGTGCACTCTGGAATAGAATTGAACACAAACACATACATAAATACTATGCTCTTTGCAGATGATCAATTTATCCTGCAGGATGATGAAGATAAACTCCAGAAATCAATACATGAGTTAAACACCATTTGTAAAAGTTATAATTTTCGGCTATCCAGAACAAAAACCAAAGTTATGGCATGGCAAGGGAAATATCCTATCAGAGCGAAGATAGTAATCGACAATCAACCAGTAGAACAAGTCACAAATTTTAAGTACCTTGGTTGTGAAATATCTTTTAATGATGATGACGAGGTGAAGAAGAAGCTTCATCGATTTCAATATATGTGTGGGACAATTCGCCGAACACTGAAAGGAGAAGTGAGAGAAGATACTCAACTTAAATTCTATAAGACTATGGCTGTACCAACTTTGCTATATGGAAGTGAGACATGGGTAGATAAAATAAGCTATAGGAATAAAATACAATCATCTGAAATGAGATTCCTAAGATCAGTGAAAGGATACTCCCTAAAAGATAAAATACGAAATGAAGAGATAAGACAAAAATTAAATATATTCTCAATGAATGAAAGAATATTCCAAAACAGGATAAATTGGGAAAACCACGTTCTGAGGATGGATAACGACAGAATCCCAAAACTTGCCCTGGAATACCATCCTACAGGAAGAAGAGATATTGGTCGTCCTATGAAGAGATGGAATGAAATCTGAGGTCGGAACAGGCTATTATTAGCCAAGAAAGAGGAAGAGCCTAATCCATGAAGAGGAAGTAAGTAAGTAGTTTGGCAGAGGTATTCGTGATATGTTCGTGACTTAACAAACGTCCAGAGAGTTCCGTAGTGTCATTTCTACTATACTTCGTCTTTTGCTGTTTGTTTTACGTCACACGGTCACAGACAGGTCTTATTAGGGCTCTCTAAAGACCAAGTGTGCTCGCCCGCCATTATGGTTCATTCGTGCTCTACGTTGGTAAGGCAGTTGACCGCCCCAGCCTTGTATATCCCTCTTTTTTACTGTTCTCCACGCTATAAAATAATGCTAAACTAACACACTGTAAAAATTCTCATTCTCAGTATTACTCAAACGGTTATTCAACATAAATATTAGTATATTTCGTACATTATTGTGTAATTCTTACTCGAGACGGTGATTGTAAAAGCAAGTTCCTTGATAATTTGCCTTTTAACAAACAAACAAACTAGACATGCACTCTCACTCGAGAAATATTAGAGAAAATCGTTTACTAATAAATCGATTTATTATTATTATTATTATTATTATTATTATTATTATTATATTGATAAGTAGAATAGGTTGTCCGTAAGCTATGCGCCGCGGTAGCGTCAAATTAAATTAATAGTAATACTACTTGCTTTACGTCCCACTAACTACTTTCTTAAGGATTTTGGGGACGCCGAGGTGCCGGAATTTTGTCCCGCAGGAGTTCTTTTACGTGTCAGTAAATCTACCGACACGAGGCTGACATATTTGAACACCTTCAAATATCACCGGATTGTGCCAGGATCGAACCTGCCACGTTGGGATCAGAATGCCAGCGCCTCAACCGTGTGATCCACTCAGCCCGGCTCAAATGAAAGTAGGGACACCGTGGTATTGATATAGGCTACTTTCATCCTTAAATAGTGGAATTTGAGGTGGTAATCGGTCAGTGTCGAAGATATATAAATTGTGATAGAAGATTTTGATATCATATGATCTCAGTCGGTATTTCATACTTGCGTGAAACCGATTCAGCGCTATTTTCAATATTGTCGAAATAATAAGAAAAATATTCTTTGAACAAAAATAACGCTGAAATGTGATGTACGAAGAAGAACACACCCAAGTAACTGGGATTCTTTAAGTTTATTTCTTTCTTCTAAAATGTATTCCCTTTTCTTATTTACCAGTACAGTGTTTTAAAAAAAGACATTCTATGTGCAAAATAAACTTAATTTTTGGTGAGTGCTATTAATCTCATCAGCTTAAGCAGCTGTAATGAGCATTCATGAAACAAATGTTATGTTATTATAAATTACATTCAGGAAGAAAATAGCAATAGAGTAACTACTTCTAAAGCTGAATCTTCTCTCCCAACCTGAAGTATTGCACTGATAATCAGTTACCAGTGACTTGTAAGGGGAGTGACCCACGAGCTGTGGAGAATATTGAAAATGTTTGACTTTGGCAGTACTTTTTTTTTAACAGAGATTCCTGTGGTTTGAGGAGAAGTAGTATGATTTCTCAACATGACTCACCTTATTAAACTTCAAAGGGTTGCAACATTGGTTAACTTGCTGAGACAGTACATTTTAAAAAATATGATAATAAAGGAATATCTTACAAATTTACTGTCTCCTTTTATTACAGCATTCACAAAACAGTAACATTCCATTCCTTGTTTACATTTTCCCCTTATTTTCCTAAACAGTCCCATACATTTTACCTCGTTTCCATACATTCTTGTTAAAGTCCACAATAGCATAGGACTGAACTTTGAAGAAGTGTCAAATAATTTTTTCTTTTAAATGACAGCACGTTAGAGAACATGTGCTTATACAATCATCCAAAATTTTCACCATTACAAGATTTGCACCATTTTTCATTTAATAATGCTTATAGTTCCTATAGAATACCTCACAGTTATAAATTAATTTCATAACTTCACAATTTGGTTTCTTGAGACCACCCATTTTATTCTATTTGCTTTACGTCGCACCGACACAGATAGGTCTTATGGCTTCGATGTGATGGGGAACGCCTAGGAGTGGGAAGGAAGCGACCGTGGCCTTTGCCTGGTGTGAAAATGGGAAACCACGGAAAACCATCTTCAGGGCTGCCGACAGTGGGACAGTGGGATTGGAACCCACTATTTCCCGGATGCAAGCTTACAGCTGCGCCACTCTAACCACACGGCCAACTCGCCCGGTACCCAATAAAAAAATACCAATGTTTCAGAGCTTGAGTCAGAAAGCTCATAGTTTAAAAGCTGTTTGCATTTATGCCTACTACGGATTTTGGTTTAGAATAATGCATTTGCTGTACTACCACGAACGTTAAACAAATTATTTCTGTCATGTGAAATTAGTTTTGGCAAATATTGTAACTGTGGTGTTTGGATGTTGAACTCCTGTTGCCGGACTTTGGGAGCAAAACTGAATACTGTATTGAATGATCAATGTGACCGAATTAAGGGGTGTAGTAATGGCACTGGGAGTTGGATGCAGATTTCAGTCTGCAGTTGAAGTAGAAGGTGTAGCAGAGGCAGTGGAAGCATAATGAAGGGAATCTAAACAACCTGTATCCTGCAGTAGAGACATTACTACAATTAGGAGCAGAACAACCCACCATTATGTAATAAATATCTACACAAATATAGCACTATTCTGTCCATGCACGCGGTGATTAAAGCAATACGTTCAATGTGACGAAGCGAGCGCTCGTAGGAGAAGCTAGAGTTTGATCACATGGCCTATTGCGCATGTATGAACCAAAATGGCGGCTAAGCATACCAATCTTATAGAGCCTTAGGTCTTATGGTGGTGAAGGAAGTGAAAGGACTAGGACAAGGAAGTAACCTTTGCCTTAATCAAGGTACAGCCGCAGATTTGCCTGATGTGAATATTAGAAACCAGGGCTGCCAACATTATCTCGCAAATGCAAGATTATATGCTCAATACAATTATAACATTGTAAACTTTCAGAACCACAAGTGTTACTGTATATAACCTAAGTAGAAAACATTCCGGTCACAATCGTTAGAGAATATATAAGTGAATCTGCTTGTTTAGATGATGTAAGTCTATGAGATGACGCACCTAAATTCAGTAATTTTAATTCTGAATCAGAAATTCAGAGCGGTTAACAGCGCGCAGCTGTGAACTCACATCCGGAGATAGTGGGTTCGAACGCCACTGTCGGCAGCCCTGAAGGTGGTTTTCCGTGGTTTCCTATTTTCACACCAGGCAAATGCTGGGGCTGTACCTTTATTATGGCCACAGCCGCTTCCTTCCCATTCCTAGGCCTTTCCTGTCCCATCGTCGTCATAAGACCCATCTGTGTCGGTGCGACGTAAAACATATAGCATAAAAAGAAATAATAATAATTTGCTTAGAAGGGAGTCATTAATTTTCTGCGTAGACTTAGTTGATTTAACATGTTAGTTTTCAGTCTGTCGAAATACGAAATGTTGACAAAACACAACAAAATACCTGTAAATAATTACAATTATAACTGGAATTATAAGTAATCATTTGCCTAGAGATAAAATGCTAGGTTTCTTCTTTCCTCCGTTTTCCACACCCCGGTTGTGTCGTGGATGCGATCTGAGTCGCACATGCGGACTAAGGTGCTTTGGCTGATTTATTATTCTGCTCTTTATGGTTCATTAAATATTAAATAACCCTATGTTGAGGGATTTTTTCGACCATTACATATTTCTGTGGTGGTTGAGCGTGTGGCGAGTTATGTGTAAATATGACAGGTGTCGAAAGTAAAACAAATCTCAGTCCTTGAACCAAGAAAAGAAAAATTACCCAGGTCGAATAGGTGAAATACTAGACTACAGAAAACCAGTTCAGGGATGTAGTTTCTCGCATCCGATTCTTACTCAGTTAAAGATGCCTGGTTATTATGTTAGGTACACATTTTATTGTCTTGATTAATAATAATTCTATTGATTTTAAGACCCACTGACTACTTTTACGATTTTCGGAGACTCTGAGGAACCAGAATTTTGTCCTGCAGGAGTGCTTTTACGTGCCGGTAAATCTACCAACACAAGGGTGGCGTATTTGAGCAACTTCAAGTACCATCGAACCTGCCAACTTGGAGTCAGAAAGCTAGCGCTCAACCTGACCTACTCAACCCGACATGTATAGATTACGATATTAGCTGTTTCTTGGAGGCTTACTAGCTAGTTACTAGTTTTCTGTTGATAGTAGCCGTGTGAGTTTACCTCATTCATCACATTCGGTTGATGCTTGTTGTTTAAAGGGGCCTAACATCTAGGTCATCGGTCCCTAATGGTACGAAATGAGAGGAAATGTAATGACAATTTAAAAATCCAAAATTCATCCACCGACCAGAATTCAAAACGTGATGAGGAAGAATGAATGGATGGATATGAATACAAAATAATCAGCGGATCCACCTCACAACACTGAAAGTTGAAAATAATTCCAGAATCGATCCACTGACTAGAATTCGAAAAGACGCCGGTGAACAATGATTATGAACTTAAAACAATCAGTGGATCCGACCCGCAGAAACTATCTTAAAACAATTGTATTACGAACCAAGGGACTACTTCCAAATCACAATCCTGAATCGATGATTCTTGTTCTCTAAAGTGGTCGAAAATCAAGGTCAACGGCCCCTCATAATGATATTTATCGCTAGTGAAGTAGAACCATACTATTTGACATGTTGCGGTACTAATAAAAAGTAGCGTAGACTCACGGTGTTCCACACATTATGGTACTACTCACAAGTATTGTACGTCGCACAGGTAGCCCAGACCTATGGTGTTTCTTACAAAATGGCGCCACTCATAGGAAGCTCAAACCCATGGTGTTACTCACAGCGATGCGCACTATCACGTGGTGTTCCTCACATAGTGGGTACTAATCACAGGCATCACCCAGACCCGTAGTGTTTCTCACATAATGGTACTAATAACAGCCAACGTAAGCCCGCGTTGTTCCGCATATAGTGTTACTAAGCACAGGTACTGTAAACCCATAGTGAACCACGCTCTGCTGCTATTAATCACAAACCTAATGTATACCTGACATAGTGGTACTACTCTCAAGTAAATGCGACCCATCGTTTCACCGCATGATGTTACTTATTACAAGTAGTTTCATGGTTCTAATTCAATAATCCCTTGGTTGCCACTTTTAGTCGCCACTTACGACAGGCTGGGGATACCGTGGGTGTATTCTTCGTCTGTGCCCCCCAACCGCAGAGGCTTTTACAACTGGATGCCCTTCCTGACACCAACCCATGTGGAAGGTACTGAATTATTATGTAATTTTGCGGTTGTTGCCAGTTTGGTGTGCTATGTGGAAAAAAAAGGGATGTGTATTCAGACAAACACAAACATTCAGTCCCCGAGCCAAATAAATTCACGATATGCGGCTGGAAAACGAACCTGGGACTTTGAGAACTGGTGGCTGCTACGCTAAATTTTTAGCCAAGGAGTCGTACAGATGAAATACTACACTGCAGAAAGCCATTCGGAAAGGGTCGATGGGTGGATTTGAATCCACTAGTTTGTCCTCAATTAAAGACATCTTTGGTATTAATTTTTACGAACATATTTCTATATTAACCGTTCGCTGGAGTCCTACTATCTAGTTACTAGTTTTCTTCTGGTAGTGGGCATGGGAGTGGACCTCATTCATCGCGTGTGTCAATAACCGCCTTGTAATTACATGCAGTCTGCAGTGAAACACTGACAAAGCTGATAAATGATCTGAGCGGTTGTAAGCTATGTAGATGAGCGGTACTTAGCTTTATAATAGATTGCAGACACGTCAGTGACAGGTTGAGTACCCAAATACCTCGTATAAGTTTGTTCTAACAGGTCTCATTTGACAGTGTTCCACGCTATCACTTAAAAAAAAGTGTGTTGACAAAGGATTTAACTCCTAACAAGCCTTGCAGTGAACGAATGAGTTATGTGATCATTAGATCATTATTTTCTTTTGTAATTAAAGGGCGACTAATCTTTTCCTCAACATGCAGTCTCACTTCATACGTCAATATATCTATGTACTGACATAAGATTAAAGAAACGTTGGAATAAATATTACCTACATGACATACCCGTATTTCTTACACTTTTAACAAAAACAGTTACTGTAATTTGTCAGTCCGATCACTTTCTTGTTGATATGTATGCATTGTCGCTCAAAGAAAAAACAAAGTGCATGGTTTTGAATGCTCCTACCATTGAGCATTCTTTTATCAGAGCCGGGCTGAGTGGCTCAGACGGTTGAGCACTGGCCTTCTGACCCCAGCTTGACAAGTTGGATCCTGGCTCAGTCCGGTGGTATTTGAAGGTGGTCAAATATGTCAGCCTCGTGTCGCTAGATTTACTGGCACGTAAAAAGGCAATATTCCGCCACCTCGGTAACTCAGAAAACCGCAAAAGTAGTTAGTGGGACGTAAAAACAATAACATGATGTATGTCCGTACGTATGTATGTATGTATGTATGTATGTATGTATGTATGTATGTATGTATGTATGCATGTATGTATGTATGTATGTATGTATGTATGTATGTATGTATGTATGTATGAGTCTCAACGCAGAGGCTGGTTTGGTCCCAAATAGTTCCATCACCAACTGTCATAGATAGCCTAAGAATCACTGCAGAGGCATAATAGGGAATGAGGAGAGTGGAAAGTTCCCATTTCTTTCCCCACCGAGCCAGAAAGCGCTATCACATATCAGTCTGGCAGTCCCACTAAAATTACAACCCTATGAAATATTCATACCGTTCTTCGCAGGGACTGGCTGCATAAGGATTACATCAGTCACTTTCATGCTATCAAAGCCGAAGATGAGACTGAGACAGACCAACAAATATTACGAACTTATTCAAGTACATATCCGAAAATACACTGAACTGAGAAACATTGGACCTCAACAGAGATGGATCTGGGTTTTATGTTCATATATACCAGTAAAATCAAGTTATTATTATTATTATTATTATTATTATTATTATTATTATTATTATTATTATTATTATTAGCGTAGGGTAACGTACACAAAACAATACAAATATTAAATGTACATGAACAGTAAGCACAAAATATTATATACGTAATTATAGATATGCACATTATAACACTGAAAACAATCATGCAAGCAAAAGGGTTCAAACAGTTAGATCTAAATTCTAGAGCCATTGTATTGCCTCAGCAGAAGCCACCACAAAGTCCTCGATGGATCCAACGAATGCCTTTCCAATGTATTCGGTGAGAATATGGCCCATAGTCTGCTTAACTGCACCATAGTCACAGGCTGGAAAAGATCTCATACCCCATTTAAACATCATTGATCCACATCTCCCACGGTTAGTACGGACTCTATTGAGGGCTACCCATGTCTTGTGGGGCAAATCAAAGCCAGCTGGAAGATTCTTATAATTGAAAAATGCCTGCCATTGAGTCGGATTTACGCTTTTCCACTCTTTTTGCCAATCAGCTTCTGGATTGAAATCCCTCCTAACCAGTTCCTGTGCTGTTTGAATAGGAGGAGATCTTAATTTGAGGCGGCTGAGTCTGACGTTAACATCTTCACGGATGGGGAGATCAGGATTGGTTAATATCTTGTAGTATTCTCTAACCAAGTTATTCAATCTTCTAATTCTAGGAGGTTCTATGTGGCTGAGCACCGGCAACCAGAAAAGAGGAGCAGATTTTTTATGCCACTTATGGCACGCATTGTTTCATTCAGGTCCGTGTCCACCTTTTTAGCATGAGAGCTGTTGATCCAAACTGAAGAACAGTACTCAGCTGTGGAAAGCACCAGCGCCACAGCTGAAGTACGGAAAGTAGATGCAGAAGCTCCCCATGTGGAGCCAGCAAGTTTGTGGATGATGTTGCGTGACCTTAATTTGGCTGCTAGGTTGGTTAGATATCTCCTGTACGATAAGGTTAGGTCGAGAGCAACTCCAAGGTATTTGTGGTTGGCATTGTGAGGGAGAAGACTTCCATTAAGTGACACTCTCAAGGCGATATTCCCTTGCTGGTTATTTAAATGAAAGAGGCAGGTTTCCGTTTTACTAGGGCTTGGTTTCAAGCACCACGTTTAGAAGTATGTGCACAGAACATCCAAGTCTGCATATAAAGTTCTCTCTATCACATTAGCATCCACATGCTGAGTAATTATTGCCAGATCGTCGGCATGATCAAATTGACGAGAGCTCGTGACAGGTATGTCTGCAATATACAGGTTACACAGTAATGGAGAGAGAACGGATCCTTGAGGTAGACCATTGTTAAGTACCTTTATAGTGCTGTGATTTGTATGCAGCACTACCTGGATAATTCTATTTGAGAGCATATTGATCATCAGACGCGACATTTGACTACACTTTGACAGTTTAAAGAACTTATACAAAATACATTCTCTCCACACTGTATCGTATGCAGCTGTTAGATCAATAAACACTTCTCCACTCTTTAATTGCTTTTCGAAACCTGTCTCAATAGGTGTTGTCAGAGCAAGCACCCGATCTTCACAATTACGTTGAGGTCTAAAACCAGCCTGTTAGATAGGAATGATTTTAAAAATTAGAGGACTTATTCTCCGTTCCAAGAGCTTAAAGCAGGCACTCATTAAGGCAATTGGTCTATAGCTGTCGATAGAATCCATAGGTGTACCTGGTTTTAAGATAGCTAATAGCTTGGTGCGTTTAAACTCTGAAGGGAGTTGAATTGTTCGGAGTATGTTTGAGAAAAACTGCATTAGCCAGTTCCTAACATTTTTTACACAGTGCTTCAAAAAATCTGGTTGTATACTATCAAAGCCCGGGGATTTTCCATTTTTCAATTCATTTGGGGCAATCAAAATCTTTTGCTCAGTAAAAGGAGCAGAAATGTTGCAAGAAGTAGTGTACTACTTTCTCAAATGAAACAGTTCGTTTTTATAAAACTTTTGTGATAATTGTCTGGTTTGGATTTGGAAAAACTGGGAATGCGACTGGCAATATGATTAGGTGAAACCTCTGGTTTTAGCTGGGGACTGTGAGGTATTCTTCTAGCTTCTTTAGAAGGCTCCAAGCTTTTATATTTGAGTGTCTAAAGTCCAGTGTATCCTTGGTTTCCTTCCATCTGTTTCGTCTATCTTCATCTAGTTTATGAAGGAGCTCGTCAGCTATATTTTTTTCACCACTACTCTGGAAATCCTAATAAAGTAATTCAAAAGACTCCATCCTAACCTGGAATAAAGTCCTTTCTCACACCACAGGGAATATGACTTTTAGCACATGTTAGAATAGCTTTCAGATACCTAAAGTAGTTAGTAACCTCAGGAGGAATGCATCCTATGGTACTGTCAAGATCGGCTGAATAGCTCTCCCAACTAGCTTTACTAAAGTTCCAACGAGGGAGTGGTGAAGATCTTATAATAACAATCTGCATTCGAATTTCCAGAAGGACGGGTCGATGTTGACTATGTGGAAAGTTCATAAGAACTTTACGAAACACAGGTAAGCTGGATTCCTGATGATCATATGAAGCAAAGCACAAATCAGGGTTGGTTTCTGAGTCACATCCTCTTGACTTGAATGTAAGTTTGTCTTTTGGATTAAAAATCAGTGGCATGTTACAAAGCTATGCCCACTCTATAAGTTTTTCTCCACACTGATCACTATATCTGTAACCCCACAGAGTATGATGACTATTGAAATCACCCACATAGATATATGTGTGAGAGATTGTTTGAAGAACACTGTTAGGCCACCGAATTCCTGGTGGTTTATAAATATTTATGATTGATACATTAACGTTTGTGGTGATGTTGAAAATGCCTGCAACAGAATCACCTGAGACTAAACAAGAGCAGGTGATGGAATTTCGAACAAAGGATGCAGTTCCATAAGACTGATGATAAGTAGCTCGCAGTACTTTATATCCAGGAATGTTTGTTCTCGAACGAAGCTGAGATTGATCAGAGGCATGAGTTTCCTGAATGTATATTACATCAACATTGTTTTCCAATGCCAGTTTGGAAAGGTAGTCACTTTTAAATTCACTGATTCCTTCGATGTTGATTTGAATGACACTCAGAACAGTTACCAAGGGCTTTGCAGTTTGGCAATGAAAAGACCTAGTATCGTTCGTTTCGTGTACCATTAGCCAGGAGATCACAAGTGATAAAATCAAGTTTAAGTTGCTTAATACAATTTACAGCGTATATTAATTACAGCGTAAATGATTGTAGAATTAAGTACCATAATTTTGCTGAATATCGTTAGAGGTAGCCACGCAAAGTTGGAAAATAATATGGAAACCCTGGCAAGGTTTCTTCGATTGCTTGTTTGTTTAGTCATTCAAATTTAAATAAGAATATTTTATTAAAGTAAATGTTGAAAACATCATAAGCTCGCACAGAAAACTTAAAGTTTTACAGTTGTAAGAACTATTATAATTGTTTTACTTATCGATACATTTCGTATTTTTTTCTGTTGCTTGACTTCACGGGCTAGGGATCACGAATAACGAAAAACACGAAAGTTATAAAATACACGAAAGACTGGACCACCCATCAGTAATCAATAAAATACTAAACCTTAGTCCATGACGTCAATTTAGTGCATAATAACTGGCTGAACTCCACGCGTCTTCGATGTATGCACTGGTGTGAGTATTTGTAGTTAGGTGGCAGTGAAACAGATGAAAATCCGCCTTCGCGTACACGTTACATACTTCTCATCCATTCGTCCGGAGTTGATCGGAGGAAACCATAGGAAAAATGACTGAGAACAGAAATGGAACCCGTTTCTTTTATCAATTGATCGTGTGAGCCTGAGTGTATTTTAAATCTACGGACCAGCCTCTAGTCTTCTGAACCCGTTGAAACGCAGGTTTTATGTAATCGTACATTTTACGTCAGAGTGACCTAAAATAACAATCCAAAGTTTGTAATTTTACGTACCTTTAGATGTCGTGATTACAGCTACGGACCTCCAGTTTTATGTGGAATGGGAACCACAAGGAGGGGTATTTTCGTTACAAAAATACCAAATGAATTTCTCGGGATTTAAAGTGCGGTTATCTCGGTGACAATCCAGCGACGATACCACTGGACTCTCACACCCCGCATGTGTATAGAGTATCCACAGGCTATAACTGTAAAACTAAACCAAACCCAATTGCGCAAGAGCCCCGAAGGGCCTTGGCCTACCAAACGACCGCTGCGCAGCCCAAAGGCCTGCAGATTATGAGGTGACGTGTGGTAAGCACGACGAAGCCTCACGGCCGATATTCTCGGCTCTCTAGACCGGGCCTGCCGTCTCACCGTCAGATAGATCCTCAATTGTAATCACGTAGGCGGAGTGGACCGCGAATCAGTCCTCAGATCCAGGTAAAAATCCCTGACCTGACTGGAAATCGAACCCGGAGCCAACGGGTAAATGGCAGGCACCTTACCCTACACCGAGGGGCCGGTATCTGTAGCAATTAGGTATGGATTTTCGGGGCACGTTCCTCACACTTAGAAGTAAAAATGCTTTGTGGACTTGGGTCCGGAAACGCTTTGTTTCCATGTAGCTAATAATTTACAACTCTACATAGAACATTCATTATGGGAAACAAACAGGAAGAGACAGCATCAACATACCACATGAAACCCTTTCACACATGAAATGTTCAAAATGCCCTCCGTTAGCATCGGTACATGCATCAACTCTTCTTTGCATTGAAGCCCGGATGCGCTGATGTATCCCTGAAGTATTGCGAATGCATTTATTAAAGTTAACGGAGAGCATTTTGAACATTTCATGTGTGAAAGAGTTCCATGTTGTTTTCTTGTACATTCTCTTCCTGTGTGTGTGTGTTTGTGTGTGTGTGTGAGAGAGAGAGAGAGGGACAGACCAAGCGAGTTGGCCGTGTGGTTAGTGGCGCGCAACTATGAGCTCGCATCCGGGAGATAGTGGGTTCGAATTCCACTGTCGGCAGCCCTGAATATGGTTTTCGGTTGTCTCCCATTTTCACACCAGGCAAATGCTGGGGCTGTACCTTAGTTAAGGCCACGGCCGCTTCCTTCCTATTCCAAGGAATTTCCTGTCCCATCGTCGCCATAAGGCCTATCTGTGTCGGTGCGACGTAAAGCAAATTGCACAAAAATGTTCCTGTGTGTTACCCATGATTCATGTTCTGTACACCAGCTAACCCTCCAGCCCCGTACTTTCTACTTGTAACTATCCCTCATGCAGTAATGATGAACGGGATGCCTGACGCTGGTTAGCGAAGGAGCGCTATAACATGCTATATTTCGGATGTGAAACAAACAGCAGTAATAGGGTGCATTTGAAAATACACCAAAGATGCAGAAAATACAGTAAATAACTCATTACACACTTACAGACATTACACTCCATCAAAAAATTGCTTGTATCTGGTACGTGCCTTGAACGATCCATTAGCTCTTAATTGCAATTCCGTTAGCCGAAATACCTGTATACAAGGCAGGCAGCCACTTGAAAACTCTTGCACATACAGTCTGCGAGCTTCGGCTGCATTCCGACCATATTCTTCTTAGATTAAAATTATGACTGGGTACAGAGGTGTGAAAATTATTAGACTCAACACCAGTTTCGATTATTGCCTTTGTCGTATTACATTTTACTTCCTACCCATGCAAATGACCGTTAAAATCCCTTTATGTGCAGCGGAACTCTTCGAAGAGTCACTTGTCTGTTTAAATTACATCAGTGCTGCCACTGCAGTTAACTTAGACTCTTATATCAATATTTATGTAAATTTTGAAGATTTTAAAATTCTCTTTTGACTTTAAGTAGGTAAAAAAGAATCACATGAACTGGTGCTGTGATATTTTGTTTTACTTGAGCGTCTATTGTGCTATTTACTGTAATATAAAAACTCTTGGTAGCTTGTATTAAAGGAGTGTCGACTGACCAAATAGAGAAATATAATCCTAACGTAATATTTAAAAAAAATACGAGTAATATTCTATTTCACAAATATTATTTAGTCCAATTAATATATTACTGAAAGGCAGGAAGTTTCGTAGAGCGAATTGGAAAGAAAACTGATGGCGAAAACCAAAACTAAGGCTCTTTTATGTTGTAACATTTCCTTTTAGTCTATTAATTTTCACAACAGCGCAATGCATGGGGTAGCGCTGAGGAACATGCTGCGAGTGGCCGTCCGGTTGTTATCTCTTCGTGTTCTGACGTAAACTACCTGCAGGTAGTAGCATATATTTGAAAGTCAGTTATTAGAAATTCCGTTCATCATTAGTTCATACTTAACACATCTAAGCAGAAAGTACGGCCTGGTGGTGGGCTACCTGGTATAATTGTATAATAGAAGAAAATAAGTTTAACACAGAAATATAGCATTATGGACACCATGTAAAATATATTTTTCTTCTACGTGTGAGGAATGTGTGACAAATGTTTGGCTGTAGCTTATTGTTACATACTGTATAATTCATTTTAAGTTAGACTGAAATAGCGCCGCAGTGGAGATAAGAACGAATTAGGCTTTTAAATGTGTTGAGGCAAATATGCGTATGTAGTATGTTTTACTGTTTGAAATACGAATGTCTGCTCCATGTTGTTACACCAGTCCATACTGAAATAGATTTTCACATGCGTGCGCTCGATTTCTTTACAACCTGAGGAATATGGTTTAACCAATAGTGCACATTATTATACACCTCACCACAACCAATTAGTGAGCCTATTTTATTCTTACCCCCGCGGAATTAGCGGGGGCAGAAATTGAACAATATCAGTTTAAGGAAACTGTTTTCCTCCCATTACTTTTAATCTCTCGGGTGTATGTCAGCTTAACTTTAAAGTGGACCATATCTACGTATGTTAATGTTATTAGGTTTGCTTTCTAATAACTTTCTGTTTACAGAGAAGCCGGTGACGGATGTTTGTGCCATAGGAGTTCGTTTTCGTGCCGGTAAATTTAAGGACATGTGGCTGCGTATTTGAACACCTTCAAATACATCGGACTGAACCAGTATATATTTTACAATTTTATTTACGTCATGCCGACACAGATAAGTTTTATGGTGACGACGGGATATATTTTTTTGCTAGTTGCTCTACGTCGCACCGACACAGATGGGTCTTATGACGACGATGGGACAGGAAAGGGCTAGGACTGGGAAGGAAGCGGCCGTGGCCTTAATTAAGGTACAGCCCCAGCATTTGCCTGGTGTGAAAATAGGAAACCACGGAAAACCATTTTCAGGGCTGCCGACAGTGGGGTTCGTACCTACTACCTCCCGAATACTGGATACTGGCCGCACTTAAGCGACTGCAGCTATCGAGCTCGGTACGACGGGATATAAAAGGGCGGCCGTGAATTTCATTAAGGTATAGCCCCAGCATTTTTCTGGTGTGAAAATGAGAAACCACAGAAAAGCATTTTCAGGGTCTCCGACAGTGAGGTCAGAACCCACTATCTCCCTATCTCCCTGCTCGCCCCTGACCGCACGGCCAACTCGCTCTAAACCAGGATCGAATCCGCAAAATCGACAGCTCAGAAGACCTGCGCTTTACCATCTAATCCAGGATCTACGTATGTACGTAGAATTTAACTTTAAACTGTTACTGTCATGAATGTATATGAATAGGTCCGTATCTAAGGATAGATTTTGATGCTTTCTATGAAATCATCAAGAACAGTACTGAAGTGTAGATGGTGTGTGTTATTTCATGATATGTACAGTATTGGCCAGGACAAGATTAATTAATTCATTTCCTCACCCTACAGGCATCGAAATGCTCTTAACACAAGTACGAACTCACCCTCACTGGCTACATGTACAGCAAGTACATCAAACTGGAAGCGTGCCAACGTTATTTCAGTTTGGTTACACATCGCATAAGGTAGACAGTATGTTCAAGATTGAGAGCGAAGAAAATAGTAGGCTATTCCTTAACATGTTGCATGTAATCTGTTGATTCATATACTTTGTGACATATGTTCGTCATATTCAACTCAGGATCTCATTGTCATGCAAAGCCAAACTATTTTAAAAAAAATCTCAATGGCATTGCGTTTTTGTGCCCATTTAGGTTCTACAACTGTTTCAACTGTTGTCTCATAGCCTCGTGCTGTTGCATTATCCGGAGTTAGCTTGGTAGGAAATTTGCCGTAGTCTTTAAAGGAAAGTATTGCTTTAAGGTAAGATTCCATGAACAGTAAAAAAAGTGTGATGCGACATGATGTTGGTGCAGCCCACGAGCGGTACAATGAAGTGGGGGGTATCGGAAGAGAACCAAATAAAATAAAGTAGAAAATTTCCTCTTTCGCAATTCTGAATGGCGAGATGCTGAAGAGAAAGCTCTGTTTATTCCAATCATCTTTTAATGAATGTGTTTATCAAAATTTCTGAGTAAGAAACATAGCATTTAAAATGTAAAAGCAACTAAATTACTTAGTAAATTAGTCGCATGGAAATGAATAAGAAGAACTGATATAAATAAAAATAACACAATAATTGATACGCATGAAGTTCTAACATTGATATATAATGGCGAAAAATCTTTCTAAAGAATAGGCTAGTATTTCATACTGAGAGTGAAAGAGGTATCAATTCACACAATCTATAAATAAGTACATTTACGTTATCAGTAAGAAATTAATGCTTTTCCTGTTTTTTTCAGCCTCACACTAACTCTTACAGTTTTCTGTGAGTTGGAAAAGAAAAGGGCTGCGACTGAGAAGATATCTGTAAGATACGGTAAATTAAGGCACAGCGTGATGTGGATATGAGAAAACCACGAAATTTTCCTCAGGAATGCCGACGTACAATCCCAGTATTTGCCTGGTTTGAAAATGGGAAACCATGGAAATCATGTACAGGGCTGCTGACGTACAATTACAGCATTTCTTGGTGTAAAATTGGGATATAGGGCCGCCAACGTTTGGATTCGAACCAACTATCCACCGAATGCAAGCTCACAACTACATTACCAGTATCGTGCAGCCAACTCGTTTGATAGAAAATTCACTATCCTAGATTGAAACAACATTAAAACGTGTAGGACTAGAGCTCATTAACCCCTCAATGAACTTCAAATACATCATCTCTTCTGTTACTTAATTGTCACACATTCCCTTTATAATCTCAACCACTTTTGTGTCGCGTTCATCTTCAGAACGCGGCTGGTCGCGAGTGATGGATACAGTGCTGCGTGGAGGTCTGGAAGACATTGTTCAACTGCCTGTTTTTTAGTTCACAACGGTGTCAAGGGAAGGCAGTAAGCGATTACGGTTCTTATACCAACGATTACAGAGTTCACAAATGCCTGAAAACAAAGGTGAGCGCGCCGTTCAACCCGCGACCAGTGGAGGGTGATTAATTTCGCTATTCAACCTAGGTTACGTCATTGTGAAAAGTTTTATTATGGTGAGGTATTATTCGTCATGTTCAATTCTGTGTCTGTGTCCATTATTTACACTTCTATTTTTGGTGTACTTTTAGTTAAATCTCTTACTAAGATGAACTGCTATTTATTTTCCACATCGTATACATAATGCACCTTCGCCTTTCTTCATTTTATTATATTCTGTTCACAGCAGGCAAGAAGAATTGTGCGAAAACATTATTTTAATAGCTACGCTGTGTCATATGGATCATTTTTGTTACATTCTTTTAAATGTGAAACTCACTTGTAATTGCCTGCCCGCAGTTGATCACCCCACGAATAAGAAACGAATCATTCCTTCCACTTTACAGCAATTCCATGGCTCCGAATATTATGAGTGAGAGAAGTTACACTCACACTCCACCAGTGACAATTAGAGTAGACACGAGGGCGAATCAAAAAGTAAGTTACACTTCCAAGTTATGGCCATTTATGGAAACCCCTGCACATAGGCAACACGGCTATAACAACATACAATGTAAGTTCAACTTTCCACATGGGCCCCAAGAGACTGTAATCATTTCTCGGAACGGTAAACGAACGTTTCGATTCCGGGTGCGTAGAAATCACCTCTAGCGCTGTGTAACCACCTGGAGACAGCTGATTTCACCTCCTCATCGTTTAGGAATCGTCGTCCACCTATATCGCTTTTCAGCTTACCGAACACATGATAATCGCATGGCGCCAAGTCTGGACTGTATGGAGGATGTTGCCATACCTCACACTTGAATCGCTGCAGCGGTTCTGAAGTTTGGCGGGCTGTATGAGGTGTTGCGTTATCGTGCAGCAACGTCACACCGGTGCTCAATTCCCCCCTCCCCGCTTTTATTTAATTCCGAGATAATGAGGAGGTGAAAACTGCTGTCTCCAGGTGGTTACATAGCGCTGGAGATGAATTCTACGTATCTGGAATCGAAAAGTTGGTTCACCGTTCCAAGAAATTTTTACTGTCTCTTGGGGCCCGTGTGGAAAAGTGAACTTACATTGTATGTTGTTATAGCCTTGTTGCCTATGTGTAGGTGATTTCAGGAATTGCCAAAACTTGGAAGAATAACTTACTTTTTGATTCGCCCTCGTAGTTGCTCTGCATCTCCATGTACACAGTGGATAAAGGGGAAGGTAATATCTATGCCTGCTTCGCATTTCACCTTATCCTGCACAATGTGTAGGTAATATGTTTCTGGAACGCGAGCCCTCTTTTGCCGACCTGCAAAATGTATGAATATACACAGGTTCATACGCATGTAACTTTCTTTAGTCGGTTACAATGGTGACCTTTCAGACACCGAGAATTTAGTTCATCAGCTGAGTAGTCTAGATTTATTTATTTTATAATTTATTTATCTTTATATGTCGTAAATGATTGCTCGTTTGATTAGACTGATTGATTGATTGATTGATTGATTGATTGATTGATTGATTGATTGATTGATTGATTGATTGATTGATTGATTGATTGATTGATTGATTGATTGATTGATTGATTGATTGATTGATTGTCTGAAAGTTCAGTTCCAGGAGGAAAAGTAATAAACGACGAATATTTATTAAAACCCTTGACGAAATTCAATAGTTAGCTCTAACGTAATGTCTACTCACCTTTCCTGTCTACGAAGAACTCATAAGGAAGGTACAGGCCATCACGATCCACATGAACCGTTGTCACTGCTTGATATGCAGACGAAGTCGTGGGGCAACCTCCGGTCTGAGTGACCTAGTTAACATCTCTGTGTCGCGTGTTCACTATGGATAATTTATTACATGCACTACATCACAATACGTCGTAGAACAACGAACAGCACTAACTCTACAGATGCATTATACTCCTGTAAACATGCACAGCTTAAAGTACGAGAGAATTCAAGCGCAAAGCGAGGCATATCGCACGAGAATGGAACGTAACATTTCTTACATATTTGTGAAATATTGATATCTAAACCATCTTGCCAGAAAATTGAATTCAGCGAAGAAGCCAAGTAAGGAAACATTATGCAAGCATAATTGGCAGTCATACTTCGAAAAATGGAGGATTACATACCGGTATAGGTACTGCAAGGCAGAAACAGTTTCCAGGAAGGACGAATCATTAACGAACAAGGGAAGTTTGTATGTGAAGTTTCAGTCAGCAGTATGTAAAGGTACCTGGATATAAGGATAACGTCCAGGCAGAGAAAGCGACGAATATTAGCGAAGTACTCAAGTTTACCTATGACGATAAAGATAGTTACAAAGAGGTACAAAAGTTTAAAACTAGAAAAGAAACTGGAGTTGGTACGATGTCTTGGACTTCAACTCGATAGCTGCAGTCGCTTAAGTGCGGTCAGTATCCAGTATTCCGGAGATAGTAGGTTCAAACCCCACTCTCGGCAACCCTGAGGATGGTTTTACGTGGTTTCCCCTTTTTCACACAAGGTGAATAATAATAATGTTGTTTTTGTTTGGGTCATCAGACCACATAATCGTTTGATGCAGTTCTCCATGCCATGCTATCCTGTGCTAGCCTTTTCATTTCTAAGTAACTATTACATCTACTCCAATCTGTTTGTCACATTCATATCTTGGTCTTCCCCTGCCATTTATACCGTTTCACTTCCCTCAAGAACTAACTGAACAAGTCCTGGGTGTCGTAAGATGTGTCCTATCGCTCTATCCCTTCTTCTGGTCAAATTTCTCCAAATCATTCTCTGCTCAGCAATTCGATTCCGTATCTCTTCATTTATGATTCGATCTGCCCATCTCACCTTCAGCATTCTTCTGTAACACCACATTGCAAAATCTTCTATTCTCATTTTTTCTGAGCTAGTTATCGTCCATGTTTCACTTCCATACAATACCACGCTCCAGACAAGGTATTCAAAACCTTTTTTCTAATTCTTATATCAATGTTCGAAGTGAGCAAAATTGCTTTTCATAAGGTTGCTTGTGCTAGTCAGCAATTTATGTCCTCCTTACTTCTTTCATCAGTAATTATTCTACTACCCAAGTAATGATATTCATGTGCTTCCTTTAAGACTTCATTTCCTACCGAGCGAGTTCGCCGTGCGGTTAGGAGCGAGCAACTGTGAGCTTCCAAACGGGAGCAAGTGGGTTCGAACCCCACTGTCGGCAGTCCTGAAGATGGTTTTCCGTGGTTTCCCATTTTCACACAGTGTAAATGCTGCGGCTGTACCTCAATTAAGGCCATGGCCGTTTCCTTCCCACTCCTAGCCCTTTCCTATCTCGTCGTCGCCGTAAGAAATATTTGTGTTGGTGCGACGTAAAGCAACTTGTAAGAAAAAAGCTTCATATCCTAATCTAATACTTCCTGCACTTCCTGATTTCATTCAACTGCACTACATTACTTTTCTGTTGGAATTACAGTATTTAATTTAGTCTTGTACTCCTTATCTAAGACTGTGCCCATACCATTCAGCAATTTCTCCAGATCTTTCGTAGCATCAGATAAAATAATACACTGACTGACAGAGCAAATGCAACACCAAGAAGGAGTGGTTCGAAAGGGATGAAAGTTGGGGAAAAAACAGAGACGGCACGGACGAATAATTGATGTTTATTTCAAACCGATATGCGGGTTACACAATGCGCACGGCATCGACTCAGTAGGATGTAGGACCACCGCGAGCGGCGATGCACGCAGAAACACGTCGAGGTACAGAGTCAATAAGAGTGCGGATGGTGTCCTGAGGGATGGTTCTCCATTCTCTGTCAACCATTTGCCACAGTTGGTCGTCCGTACGAGGCTGGGGCAGAGTTTACAAACGGCGTCCAATGAGATCCCACACGTGTTCGATTGGTGAGAGATCCGGAGAGTACGCTGGCCACGGAAGCATCTGTACACCTCGTAGAGCCTGTTGGGAGATGCGAGCAGTGTGTGGGCGGGCATTATCCTGCTGAAACAGAGCATTGGGCAGCCCCTGAAGGTACGGGAGTGCCACCGGCCGCAGCACATGCTGCACGTAGCGGTGGGCATTTAACGTGCCTTGAATACGCACTAGAGGTGACGTGGAATCATACGCAATAGCGCCCCAAACCATGATGCCGCGTTGTCTAGCGGTAGGGCGCTCCACAGTTACTGCCGGATTTGACCTTTCTCCACGCCGACGCCACACTCGTCTGCGGTGACTATCACTGACAGAACAGAAGCGTGACTCATCGGAGAACACGACGTTCCGCCATTCCCTCATCCAAGTCGCTCTAGCCCGGCACCATGCCAGGCGTGCACGTCTATGCTGTGGAGTCAATGGTAGTCTTCTGAGCGGACGCCGGGAGTGCAGGCCTCCTTCAACCAATCGACGGGAAATTGTTCTGGTCGATATTGGAACAGCCAATGGCGGTTGACGTGGCGTGCGGGGCTGCCACCGCTTGGCGGCGGATGCGCCGATCCTCGCGTGCTGACGTCACTCGGGCTGCGCCTGGACCCCTCGCACGTGCCACATGTCCCTGCGCCAACCATCTTCGCCACAGGCGCTGCACCGTGGACACATCCCTATGGGTATCGGCTGCGATTTGACGAAGCGACCAACCTGCCCTTCTCAGCCCGATCACCATACCCCTCGTAAAGTCGTCTGTCTGCTGGAAATGCCTCCGTTGACGGCGGCCTGGCATTCTTAGCTATACACGTGTCCTGTGGCACACGACAACACGTTCTACAATGACTGTCGGCTGAGAAATCACGGTACGAAGTGGGCCATTCGCCAACGCCGTGTCCCGTTTATCGTTCGCTACGTGCGCAGCACAGCGGCGCATTTCACATCATGAGCATACCTCAGTGACGTCAGTCTACCCTGCAATTGGCATAAAGTTCTGACCACTCCTTCTTGGTGTTGCATTTGCTCTGTCAGTCAGTGTAATAATAATAATAATAATAATAATAATAATAATAATAATAATAATAATAATAATAATAATAATAATAATAATAATAATTGCTCTACGTCCCACTAACCACTTTTACGTATCTCGGAGGCGCCGGGGCGCCGAAATTATCTCCTGCAGGTGTATTTTCCATATATATAAGGAGACAGTTGTAACCAATTTCGAAGCTTACAATAACAGTATTAAAATGATCCTTAGTATCAAAACTAGTGGAGTTTCACTAGCAATTTTCTTCAGTTTAGCCCAGCTATTTCCAGGGTCGCTGGAGCCACCCAGACTCATATTGGTTTTGGCGAGATGTCCTTCCTGAAGCAATGGGACTTTGAGACGAAAATCTCAACTCAGGATTCGAACAGGGATTCGAATCTCAGCTTTCGGGATGGGAAGCCAGCAGGTAAGCCACTGAACTAACCACACTCCCTCAGTGGAGCATAGTTAATATTGAATTTGAAAGTGCGGGATATGTAAGTGAACGTTAGCACGTCACCTCTTATGTGAATTCAGCAGTTCTCTTTGTATTATCAGATGGCATTTACGGTTAAGGACACAAATCAAGATTAGAATTTTTAACAATTCGTTTTACGTCGCACCGACATAGATATGTCTTACGGCGACGATGGGATAGGAAAAGGGTTGGTAATGCGAAGGAAACTACCGTGGCCTCAATTAAGGTACAGTCCCAGCATTTGCCTGGTGTGAAAATGGGAAACCACGGAAAACCATCTTCAGGGCTGCCGATGGTGTCGTTCGGACCCACTAACTCCCGAATACAAGCTTATAGCTACGTAACCCAAATCGCACAAACACTTGCTCGGTAAATTCATAGTATATACTTCACTTAGTTCCGTTGATATCTCTTGTTTTAAGGGGAAAGCACTCTCTTATCCTGTACAAGTATTTTTACTATTTTACTATGCCACGATATAGTTAAGAATTCTGAGTGTACTCTACAGAATGTTTTGTACAAGTACAGCTACATCAGCAAATTAACACCAACAACATGACATATAAAATATTTCCATATAGGTGAAGACTATCAATAGAAGGTAAATGCCTACTCCACATGCGCGTAATCTCGGCAATAGGTGAGATAGTGTGTGTAAATATTTTTACTCTATACTCTGCATTAAGTTTTTGTTGTGTGTTGAGCAAACCCAGTGCCATGAATTGAAAGTGGCAGTCATGTTTCTCAATTTCTCAGCATTCCGACAGAATGCATGCCCTTTCGAGTTAAGCATTCGGTAACAACACTGTCTATTTCCATTTGCTACCACAGTTTCAAAAATATTTAGTTATGTTCTACTGGTACTTCAACGAGCACATTATGGGTTAGCAACGTAGGTTCCGTCCTGTTGACTGGAACTGTTTTTGGGATACATCGCGCATTCCTATCTACGAAATGTCACTGTAAAATTTGTCACAAATGGAACATAATAATTGCTTTTACTTAAATGAAGTGAAAAATCTGCGGTAAATTAGGAAATACCGTCGTTATTGAGAAATATTAATACATACTTAAGGCCTGTATACAGGACGCCTTTATGTCGTATTTCGCTGCTGGTGCCGTCTTTTGTTAATTTCTTGAGGTCCAGGGCTAGCACCGAGAAATGGGAGTGCTATGTCTGTGGACTCTCATTATCTTTGTCTATATGACTAGAGCGGCCAGTTGAAACAGCAAAATGGAGGTCAATAACATTCACGATAGGAAAAATAGCTCGATCCCTGGACCAATAAATCACTAGTCCACAGAATTCTTCTTATGTACATTGGCCATAGCTTTTTATCGCCTACTAAATCTTTCACATCGCGATACAATTCAGGAAATGATGTCATTGACACCTGAAGCAATAAAACTAAAGCGAAGAACTTCAGTGAACACAGACATCACACACGAAATTGTTGAAAGTGTAAGACAAACAAAAGACATACGTGTGTTACTGTGAGCGTAGCACCAAAAGTAAGTGTAAAGTAGTAAAGTAGGTATATATAATATTCACCAAAAATAAAATATTTCTTAATTTACCGCAGATTTTAGACCTCAACTGTGTAAAAGCAATTATTATGTTCCATTTGTGACAAATTATACAGTGATATTTCATAGACAGGAATGCGCGACGTAACCCTGTTTTTGCCATCACGTCGGTCAAAACTATAACAAACTGGCCTCTCCTAGAGTCTGTAGAAATTGATCCAGGTATTTGTAGAAGCACAATAGACCCTGACACATGTGGTTTTACCAGTGAGTCAACTCCTCTTTTGTTCGAGTACTTCCATCATCATTTGGTTCAAGGAGTATTTCGAGGATTTTTATGTAATATCGAAATGTGAATTATGTACATAAGTATGTAGTAAATATCGGTGAAATATGCAATGAAATATTAATAAAATATGTAGTAGCGTTAATGCACTAAATTTACAAAAATATTCGTATATTCCTTTTATTACGGCTTATGGTTAAGAATGAGACAATACAATTAATTTAAATACCTCCATATTTTATGACAAATTCATCGTTGTTGCTTTAATTAATTCATATAATCTAGTTTTGACAGTATTAAAAACAAATTAAAGGCATTATCGAAATACTTCGAATATTCAAAAATAATATTATGCACCGTAAATTGCGAAATATATTACAAATTGTATTGTTGTAGCTAATTTTCTGTTTCGCTCATGCCCTGAAAAAGAAACAGTAAATGTTAATAAGTAAAGTGAATATAGACGTTGTCTTTAAACCGCTATTAAGTAACACAAATATTACGGTAACTTTTTCTTTTGTCATGATGCGCATTTTGTCACCAATTACTTCTCCATATTTTCCATTGTGACGTTTTGGCACTGATCTGATATTCTCTTGTAGGCTGAGAAGGAGCGATCAGCATCGTAGAAAGTCATCAGTGCATATATTAAAAGATAAAACTAGTTGGATGAAATATCTTCCCGGGTCTACTCTTTTTTTCACTACGAATGAACTTGAATAACCTAGATGTCGTTTCAGGTCTGCAAGGAGTTTGTTAGAAACTCTGACCAATGTGAGGCACCTAAAAATTAAGATTCTGAGAAAGGATTAGTGCTGGCTTTTGTGTTTTAATAATTTGTTTTACGTTACACCGACAGAGCCAGATCTTATGGCGACAATTAGTGCAGTTGTAGGCACTCAGACCTATCGTATTTAACAGACAAACGGTAAAAAATATCAATTTTAAAGGAATTTTAAAGCCAACTTTAGCAATTGCAATATAATCTCTCTGAGATGAAATTCGCTAATTACACTGATTTATAAGAGCAGATATCTGCCATGATGTTTACTGTTCCTAGTGCAGTTTGTCATTCTGATTTCAAATCTGAAAACCGTTTTGCTCTATCACGTCAAGTTTTAAAGATGGTGGCAAACGAGTATTTCCATGGAACATCGTTCATCGAGAGTTGTTTTCATTGTTTTTCGTTACTTTTCATACAAACCCGAACATTTTAATTTGCTTTCATTTTATTGCCAGTGGGGACATATGGATTCTAGGGGTTGCACATATTAACTAGAGCTGTATTGTTCGTGTGCGGCTATGTAACAGTCAAATCCAATATGTGCATATTGTCCACTTGCACTAATCTTAGCTAAATCCATGTTCATTAGTACGCCATGTAGCAATCACTGCTCTAGTGAAATTTCTGTCTGTGAGTTGTTTTCTTTGATAAAATGTTAAACATTTTAAATGGCTGATGTATACGTCAAGAACGGTGAGTGAGAGAGATAAATGGTTTGCATATCTTGAATTGAAGGGGTCGGGGAAAAAGAGTGCCAAGCAACATTTTCTTAACTTTAAGGGAGAGCAGTTAGAAAGTTTGCTCAAATCGTGAAATCGTACCATTCACGGGAATGATGTAATAATAGCTTTGAAAGGTTCAGTAATATTCATTGTATGTGATTTGCAGGCATAATTTCTTATGGGCTGCTATTTGTAGAGTAAAAGTCAATACATTTAATACCACGTCACGGAATACTGTGGCTTGCACTTTATTGCCCCAATGGGAATGACACTTATCTTAGGAATATTATTTTATGATAATGAAACAATGTCTGATATTTCAACTATTTTAATCAGAAATGAAAACTAACACCAATCTTCAATTAAAATAACATTTCCACCAATAATATTTAAATTGGTAGCAGCGGAAATCGGGGTAGAACTGGCAACTGAAAATAAATTTAAATAAATCAACATAAATCCATCACGGAAAAAGGTCTGGTTGTATCTTTTAACTATGATGTTCTTTTCAAAATATGGAATTTAGGGACTTATATCTGCACATGCACAACAATAAAACTAAACGATCAGCTGCTCCCTTCCTACACTTCTTCAACTTCATTAGTGTCTTCAGAATCAGGAATCAAGCTGAGATAAAACTGGTGATGGACAGGTGGGACGTAGTCCAGGAGTTTCAACACATCTTGCAGTTTATTTTTCTTTATTTGTCGCACAGTGGTGTACTTTCGTTTCAAGCTCAACGTTGTGGTATTGCCTCTTTTTCGCACCCTACAGTCTTCAAAATCCATATTCACTCTTGTTTTATAGTTTGATAAACCATGGATTACTTGCTTCAGATTTGATCGAATTACGTCCGTGAATTTAAATTCCATGCCACTTACACATGTTTTTCTACTGGTGTTCAGGAGTCCAACTTTTAATGCTGCCAGGTCATAAAAGTCGTCTTGTTTCATGTCTGTTACACTGAACTTCTTCTTTCTCCCACATTCTTGAATGATACATTTTTTTCTAGTCGGCGGCGTCGTACACAGGCGGCTGATTTCGTTGGTACTTCTCAATTTTAACAAAGTCTCTATCTGATAGCAAGATTATGTGGCCAGATGTTAAAAACCAGTGTTCGATCTCATTAAATCGTTTAGTGTGAATTAAATCAGGCCAGAGTGCCATTATATTCCAGGTTTTATTCTGGCCCCCGCAGTTATCAGAAAAAATCACAAGCTTTTTAGCATCGACGGCGTTTGTTTTCAGATACTTCAAATCTGCACTATTTATTTCGTCACTGCCTCTCCTACAATACTCTCATCCCACAAAAACATGCACAATAAGTCTTTACCACAGTCATGAATGCCTACATTGTATGTTCACAATTTCCGTAGCTTGGCTATCCTTCAGGTGTCATGTATCTCCGTTTTACAGGAATAGCTCCGATACATCCAAATAAATAAGCATTTTGCTTATCAAAATCAGCGAAATCCCCAAACCCATTAAATATTGACAATATCTGTTGTTCTTCAAGTTCAAAACATCTCAGGGGACAGCGACTAGCTCTCCACTTTTGCTCCTGGAACAACTTTTCTGGTCTTACGCAAAACACCAAGTCTTAGTACGAAAAATACCCATGTTGTATCATCTGTTATGTAACTAATAACGATACTTTAACAAGAGTGCTGCACAATTATACATTAGTTTTTCTGTTAACTCGTATAAACCTCTGGTCGCAAGTGACAATGTAACCTTTCTTGAGAAAAATGATGACTGACAGCAACACATTTAAAATTGGAGCAATATAGTGCCAAGCCACATAATGAATATTTGCGAAAGTTGGTCAACAAAGGCCTTAAACTAACTTGACTAAACTGTGAACTGAAAAAGCCACTTGCTATAGATCCAAGAGTGGGTTATAACGGTTCCTAAAGCATAACCTAATGACTTAATAAGTTATATACCCCAAGCAACAATGGCGGAAACTTTAGTTATGGTCAAAATAATGCCAAGCAACACTTACCTCACTTCCATTGTGAGAGGAAATTTCACATGCTATGTGAGGAAGATAGTCAGCGTCTACATCAGATCACTGAGATATTCTTCAGAATCACTCGAAAACAGAAGCTTCCTCCTACAATCCATAGTAATCTGCGTCTCCTGGTTGCTTGACACTGTTTTGCTCCGAGTGTTTCTAAGAACTGTTGGGGGCAACAAGATGAAAGTCACATGCAGTGCCACTTGAATGTGTTTCTATGCAAGTTTCCAGTGTCTACTGATAGCTTATCATAATCCTCAACAAATGGCACCGACAGCTCAGTTTTGACAAAAATGTTTCTTGGCACTCTTTTGCCCCGACCCCTTCAATTAAAGTGTTTCAGTTTTGCGTGCCGAAATATATTCGCCGAAAGTCATTTTTGTTAATTAGTGTTATTTCACAACAGTCTGAACTTTAAACGAGCAGACGCAGTATTTAATAATTTTAATAATTACGCAGACATGCACAAAAATGTTACATTCTTCATATAATATGTAAAAATATGTAATATTACTAAGAATATGAAAATTTAAATACAGGTATAACCATATCAGAAACGTAACTCGCCGAAATGTTTCATTTTCAGGTATTTACAAGTAAAAGAGTGGAATATGTAATTACATATGAATACAGGCCCTAGTTATGGAAGCCCATCGCATACAGAGAAAGTAGTTATATGTTCTTCCAGTGCCCATTCACGAAGGGAGGATCCCGGACATACGTTCCTTAAGTACATCACGATTTATGATGCAAGGACATAGCAGCTCACTCATTCTAACGCCGTGGAGGGAGAGGAGGTCGGTGATGAATAAGTGAACAGAACGTGAGAAATTTACATTTTTATTGATATTAATTTTAAATAAGAATTGGGTTCTTTCACTTTTTTTTTCGTTCATTCTTATCAATAGGTAATGCAAGAGATATATATACTGTATATATGTCCAAATCTGTGTGTCTTCTAGAGTGTGGGAATGAATTGAAACACAAATAAAATAGGTTATCAGAATGTTAGTAGTTAAATACTTGATTAAACGACATTAATCCTATACTTTCAATATGTTGGAAAAACATTACTGTAATTGAAACAATACAGTTACATTATCCCTGTAATATAACACAACAGTTCACAATAAACCTGTAAAAGACATGAAGATCCGCCATGAAACATCCTACTACACTGTGTTTTCCTATTTTTCTGTAACTCAAGTGATTCTCTAATTACCTTTTTAATTATAAGGGTATTTAATAATAATGATAATAATAATAATAATAATAATAATAATAATAATAATAATAATAATAATCAGAGTTTGACCAAAATAATTCTGAACCATGCCCTGTCTATCAATGAAAGTAAAAAATGATTGTCTGCTCGAAGTTGGAAACGATGTTCAGGAAATAGGCATCACAGATAACATTATGTTAGACATACCTAAGTTCAGAAAATTAGTCGACAATCACCACTTATCACACCACCGAAGCACTATCACCAACAAAACCTGGTCAGAAGATCGCAATAAAAGTCACAGCGAGAAGATGAAGAGATTTTTGGAGAAGAAAAAAGCAACGGCATCAGCTAAATAAGCTCAATCGTTCTTCTCAACCCGGCATAACTAAGAAAGGAAATAATAATGATGATAATAATAATAATAATTTATTAATTATAAATTAATAAATTAAAATTAAATTAAATTAAAATAAATTAATTATAAATTAATGTATTATTATTATTATTATTATTATTATTATTATTATTATTATTATTATTATTATTATTATTATTATTATTATTATTATTTTGTGCCCAGAAAAAGAAGAGCAACCATGATAAGAAGTGCTAAATTCCTACGTCATATGGTTGCAGAAAAAGAATATACTGTATTCGTTTACAGCTCTCAGCACCTGTTCAATCTTCTCATATGTGGAATATTTTAAATCCATGTTTTATTTGCATCTAGGACATAAATTAATTATATGAAATTTCAACGAATGTCAAGCGATTTTGGAGGAAAAGGTAAGCTATTTTTTTGGATCTAACCCTCAATTGAATCATTTGGGTCTAGAACGGTTTCAAATCTTTTCTCATTTAAAATATAGGACCTAGAAACGAAATGTGAAATTTTACCTTCGTACATTATATAGTTTCTAAGAAATGAATACTTTTGCTATTGGGTCTAACCTCCATTCAACCGGGTTAGGGATTAAGTATTTTAAAACTATTTCTTTTTCTGTTTCTTCTTATTCTTGTCCTTTTTCCAGTATTCTAGGGTTCTGCACTTCTTGTGAATTTGGCCCAGTTTTACACCCAGGTTCCCTTACTGACGCCAACACTATGTGGAGAGATGTAGTAGTTATTGCACTATTTCTCAACGCCGCGCCGCGCCGCGCCGTGGTATGGACCCTGGCATCAATTATACCAACCGGGTCACGAAATATTGCTTTGCAATTTTTTTTCTGTTCGAAGTATCTTCTACGAAGTATATTGTATAGTGGGTATATTCTTGGGAGAGTAATTTTCGTGATTGTGTTCAGAACTGAGAGATTCATAAACAAGCACAGCATATAAAACATTCGGCGTATGTATATGTTACAAGTGTTTCGCCGACAAGTTGACATCCTTCAGTTGCTCCTACTTTACTGACTTCCGTGGTAAAGTACAGGGTATAATAATTTTACCCACTGACATTTATCTTTCAAACTGACATCATTAAACTCAGTGTAATAATACAGTGTAATAATACAGTGATGGCCAAAATATGCCAATAAAAATTAGCATAAAGTAATTAATGAAGAGAATACAACATGTTAGGAAAATTGATTCATCCAGTGATTGATTATTTTTTGTCAACAAGTCACATCGTATTCAGTGTTCAGTCCGCCTCTGTGATGTACAGGTTAATGTGATTAGCTGCATCCGCAGAAGCCCCGGTTCGATTCTCGGCTCTGCTAGCAAATTTTTAAAAGTGGTAAGAGGGCTGGAACGGCGTCCACTCAGCCTTGGGAGGTCAAGTAATTAGAGGGAGTTCGATTCTCACCTCAGACATACTCCAAGTGGTTTTCCTTCGTCGCTCATTCCTTCTGCAGGCATGTGCCGGGATGGTATCTATCTTAAGACCACGGCCGCTTCCTTCTCTCTTGTCTATCCTATCTCCTCACAGGGCGCCTGTTCAACGTCCCAAGTGAGGCCGCCTGGGCGAGGTACTGGTCTTCCTGCCCACTTGTATCCCCCACCCAAAGTCTCACGCTCCAGGACACTGCCCTCCTTGAGGCGGTAGAGGTGGGATCCGTTGCTAAGTCCGAGGGAAATCCAACCCAGGAGGGTAAACGGATTAAGAAAGGAAGAAAGAAAGAAAGAAAGAAAGAAAGAAAGAAAGAAAGAAAGAAAGACAGACTTGTAAATGTACGAACATTAAAGAAACTGGAAACTTACGAGTAAATTTGTTAGGAGCGGGCTCTCGTCTTATAGGAAAAGGATATGCCGTGTCGCAGTCTTTCGAAGTTTGAGAACCGCTGCACTATTGCCTGTTTCTGTGGTGTTTGGTAGTGTGACGTGTTGTGTGTAGATGAAGATGCGTTTTAAGTTTAACATAGAGACCCAGCCACCGAGATGGGAGAATCTACCATACACAGTTATAATCCACGACCAGGCAGGGAATTGAACCCGCGGCCTTCTGAACCGAAGGCCACTACCTTGGACATTCAGTCAAGGAGACCCACATTTGATTTTTAACATTAAGGAACAACCACCACAAGAAATGTTAATTTTGAACACTGAACAATTTTGGAGAATGAATACTTTAGTTAAGGAGCCTCCGTGGCTCCTCTGGGGCAATGATTACTGTAATGAATGACAGATGGAATGAAATGGTATTGGAGAGTGTTGCCGGAATGAAATATGACAGGGAAAACCGGAGTACCCGGAGAAAAAAAAGCAACGGCCTCTCACCGCTGGGTTCCGTGGTTTAAATCGCGGTCACTACATGTGAGATTTGTGCTGGACAAAGCGGAGGCGGTACAGGTTTTTCTCCGGGTACTCCGGTTTTCCCTGTCATATTTCATTCCAGCAACACTCTCCTATACCATTTCATTCCATCTGTCATTCATTACAGTAATCATTGCCCGAGAGGAGAGCGACAGGCTTCCGCAGCCGGCACAATTCCTGTCCTCGCCGCTAGATGGGGGCTTCATTCATTCCCATTCCTGACCCGGTCGAATAACTGGAAACAGGTCGTGAATTTTCTTCAATACAGGTATAACAGGTATAACCTAAATTAAACCCCCTTAACGGTGAATGTTCTAAAACAATTTCTCATTCAATAAGTAAGATATATCATGTTAAATTTTAACTTTGTACGTCAAATGGTTTTGGGAGGAATAATTATTTTCGTTTTCTGGTCTTAACCTCATACAACCCAAACGGAGGTGGAATGGGAAATGTTTTAAAACGATGGCTTTTTAACGTATAGTAGGACATAGAAGCGATAATCATGTGAAATTTAAACTTCATATATCAATTGTTTCAAAAAGTGATATTTACTTTGTTTTCGAGCTTAACCTACATTTATGGGTGGAATATTTCGAAATTATTTCTTATTTGTCATTCAAGACATGAGAGAGCAACCATAATGTGGAATTTCAACTCTGTAGAGGAAATGACTTTCTTGGAGCTAACTGCCCTTTAAACCACTTAGGGGTGTTATAGAACACCTAAATCACAAAAGCAACCATCTTGTGAAATTTTTACGCCATACAATAAATGGTTTCGAAGAAACAATAGTTTTGTTATTCGGTCTAACTCCCATTCAGTCACCTTAAAAGTGAATTTTTCAAACAATTTCTTCTTCAACAGCTAAGATATTAAAAATCAAACAACAAATGAAATTTCAACTTCCAGCGTTAGGAAGTTATGGAGACGGTGATTAGTTAGTTAGTGGTATTTGACTGCTATACAGGATGATTCAAAAGCCTGCGTATAAAGTGCAGCAGCGCATAGAAAGGTCTAAATACAACATTCCAACAGGAACGTGTAGTCTTAGACGAAATTCTTGAGTCAGAATAAACCTAGGAATGTCAAGAATGACATGATGGACACTTAATTTTATTGCTAAACAATTTAGTGTCCAGTGTATAACTTCACTGTGCGCACAAGCCACTATCACTTCAGCGATTTTAAGTTCTATTATTATTATTATTATTATTATTATTATTATTATTATTATTATTATTATTATTATTATTATTATTTTATTATTATTATTATTATTATTATTATTATTGTTACCGTGTTTTTGTGGTAGTTATGCGTGAAAGAAGGTGCGGGTGTGAACGGGTCTCAAGCTACGAAATTAGAGTTCATGTAAAATTAACAAGGTTATATTTTCTTTTCAAAATAAGAAAATAACAAGCATGGCAGGTACAGAGTAGCAAGTCAACAAAATGTAGTTACACAATTTACTGGATTTGGGCTTCGCGCCCCGACTTCACAATGCTTGGGCAATCAGCCCAACCTTACTTCAAAATAAGTTTTAACAGAGGGGCAGAAAACCCCATTCATGCTCAGGAGCACTTGCTCCAAATTACACAGAAAAGCCTCCTCGAGGCATACAACACTCAATTTTCAAGAAAGAGCTACTCGCTCTCAAACTTTAAGCCTCTGAAAGGCCACACCAAACTCCACCTTCAAGTTGTCCTCTCAGGACATAGACACAGGGGTAAAATACCCAACCTACTGAGGTCTATTAAGTGAGAAAAGATTAATTACATGACCTCTAAAATAACAATTTGAGAGGAGGCGAACTTGCGCTCCTAATACTCTTTGTTTAAAACCTACTTGGCACTAGGCCGTTAATACAAGGGCTAATCCCATACTAAAGAGGTGACTTAAGAAAGAAACAATTTACATTACGTTAAAGAAGAATAGGTTGAGAAAAATAAGTTCACCTCAAAACAATATGAGTGGGAGCTCGAGAGGGTTAAGCACTCTCTATCCCGATATGTAGTTTAAAGATAGAATAGATACCAAAGGTCTTTACATTTTAAGGAAGGTTACATTATGGAAAAACTTCGGACCCGCCCCGAGAGTTAAACTGCTGAGCTAGCAAGGAAAGAAGTTATTAATCGGCCATTACCTTGTTGTTGACCGCTGCCGAAGAAAGAGGCGCTACCCGCCCCCTGCTATGTACTTTACACACTGAGAGATGGTACAGAAGTGGCGCAGAGACCCAAAAATCAGCAGTTTATATACTCTCGCGGAAAGTTCGAGGCGTTTTAGGGAAGAAAACACCCGCCCACAATCACTTTATTGGGTAGGGTACAGCAACATATTCAAGTTGGGGGAAGATACATTAGATTGGTCAGAAATTAATTAAAGAAATTCGGGATTGGCTAAATACAAAACAAGGGGAAAGAGAGGGGTATACAGCCAACTTAAACAATAACAGAAAGAAATTTAACAAGAAACAAACTTTTGAAATAAAAATTTCTCCAAAAAATAGTTCTTTCACATCGCACTAGGGTGCACCATTGTAGTTTTTCAGTAGTGTCCTCTAGAAGAGAAAGTTCACACTTCTTACTACAAGCAAAACAAAAATACGTCGAAAATGACACAGTTCAAAATCTCCAAAATTTCCAGGTAGTGACATCTTCTGAGAAAGTAGAAAATTAATACCGTAGATAAAGTTCAGACTTCCTCCAGCAGAGGATTTTCAACTGGCGCACATTTTAAATTAGCGGCGTGGAGGTGTACCGCCCGGTACAGGCCTCCCCCCCCCCAAAAGTTCCTCCAGGGGTGACATATGCAATTTGTTTGGAAACAAGGTCCAAGTTTTGATGTTGATATGGAGATTAATTGCAGAAGTATTTATAGGATTTTCTTAATGTGGTTTGATTCAGTTTCAAAATTTTTGTTGTGACTGGCGAAGTAAAGTCTTTATGTTTGTAGAAGTTGAATTCAGAAGGAAAACTTTAGTTTTAAAGTTGAGGAAAAATTTTCTAAGTCCACCAGATATTGTTGTTGAATTCTCAGGTATAGTAATTGCTGATAGTAACTGTCCATGTAGTTGATGTTGATTAAGTTGGATGGCCAGACCGGCCGTTGCAGCTTGCGTCCAAAGGCGGCCGCTCGGACCCCACAAGTACCCTGAGATACCGCTCGCCTGCACTATGAGGGGAGCAGTGGTGTTGAAGCACGCCGCGCCCGCGGTGAACATATACAGGCTGCGGGCAAGTAGTAGGTCGTGCGCCGCACATCAGCCTTGGCCGGGAGGAGAGCTCCGGCTCGCCGTGCACATGTCGTCCTCGCTGGGGTCAAGGGGGCCCTTCCTCTATCCCAGTCGCGGCACGGCGCCGCGCGGCTGCGGGGGCACTGAAACATTAAAACTAGGCGGCAGAATTTGTTGGACCATCATCCTTTTTGAGGGCACAGGCTTGTGGAGAGGTTGAGGGGCCAGCGGCGTGCAGATATCCATGGCATTAATTAAGCCACTGTGTAGAGTGGAGCAGGAGACGGGAGCGTGGTAATGGCCGTGGCAAGGACAGGATGGCAGTTTAACGGTTCGGGGCAGGTTTCACAAAAATGCTTACATATAAAACAAAATACTAGAGAAGGGGCAGAAAACCTATATAATATAACCTTCATATTCCTTTCAAGATAATATGAGGCAAGTTAGCACAGAAATTATACAGGTTTCACCTGCGACAAGTGAACCCTAAATATCCTCTCGGTGGCTGGATTGCTTAATAACAACGTAACCGGCGTAAGGAAATCGAGAATGACACACGGCCCATGGAATCTGGGGGCAAGCTTGCCCGCGGGAACAAAATTCTTGACCATTACTTGGTCACCTACCTTCAAAGGGGTGGGTCCCCGTCCACGATCATACCTTTCCCTAACCTTTTCATGAGACACTGTAAGATTGGCTTTAGCCTTCTTCCAAAGATCTTTAATGTTGTCCGGGTCTATTGTCTCAGGTAGAATGTCACTCAGGGACCAGAGGTTAGAGAGCGGCGTGTTGGGAACAAACTTGAACATCAAAGAGGCTGGAGTAAATTTATGTGATTCATGAACCGCCGAATTCAAAGCAAAAGCTAACCAATGCAGGGACGTGTCCCACCTGGAATGATATTCATGATGATAGGCAATAAGCGCGGACCTGAGATTACGGTTAACCCGTTCAGCCAGAGATGGTTGAGGGTAATAAGCAGAAGTAGTTACATGAGAGATGGACAAGTCAAAACAGAATTTACGAAA
Organism: Anabrus simplex; assembly: GCF_040414725.1. Lineage (NCBI taxonomy): Eukaryota > Metazoa > Arthropoda > Insecta > Orthoptera > Tettigoniidae > Anabrus > Anabrus simplex. The sequence goes on along the minus strand of NC_090266.1, from coordinate 1,104,638,474 downwards.
AAGATTTGATGTGAACGCCTTAGCATTATCAGACACAATATATTGGCACGGACCAAAAGAGGCAAAAATAGAATTTAAGCAAGTAATGGTGGACTGAGCGGTAGCCAGCTTAGTCGGAAATAACCAGGAAAATCTTGTGAAACCATCTACGCATACAAAGATGAACTTGTTGGCATTTCCCTTTGACTGGGGGAAGGGTCCTACATAATCAATATACAGGCGTTCCATGGGGCGCGACGCTTGATGCGAAGACAGAAGGCCTACCTTGGTGGACATGGTTGGTTTACTGAGCAAACAAGATTTACAAGCTTTTACTAGTTCACGGATTTCACCGTCCATACCCTTCCAGATGAACCTTTCACGAATCTTTTCACGAGTTTTAAAGATACCAAGATGCCCTCCTAATGGGGTCTCATGATAATACTTGAAGATCATAGGTACAAGAGCAGCTGGAACGACAACTTTCATCATCTTATCATGCCTCGATGGGCAACATAAAACACCATTCCTCAGAACATAAGGGACAACATGTTCCCCAGAAGAAAGGGTTTCCATTATCGGAGCCAGCCTCGGATCTTCACGTTGGTATTTCTCGATATCCCTAAAGAGCATGGGAGCATCTGTTAAGATGGCATTAACATCAGATAGCATGGACTCGGGAGGAGATGAACTATCGACCGGTTCATGGTTCTCAACGTCGTTGGAAAACATATGGCTGAGTCCATCAGCAACAACATTTTCGGTACCTCTGATATGCCGGACATCGAATTGGAAGGCAGAAATACGGATGGCCCAACGGGCTATACGACCAGTACGACGCGGCCTACCTAAGACCCAGCTTAAGGCTTGATTATCTGTCTCCAGGTTGAATTTGACATGTTCCAGATAGAGACGGAACTTCTCTAAGGCAAATAAGACTGCCAACCCTTCGAGCTCATAGATAGAATACTTGGCTTCTTGAGCCGATAGAGTCCTAGATGCATAGACGATGGGTCGCCTCCCTAGTTCAGTCTCTTGAAGAAGGACTGCAGCTACTGCTGACGACGACGCGTCGGTTTGGACGATGAATTTCTTCGAGAAATCAGGCATAGCAAGTACAGGGGCATTACAGAGAGCTAATTTAAGATCTTCAAAAGCGGCTTGTTGAGAAGGTCCCCACTCGAATTTGATGCCTTTCCTACGAAGAAGGTTTAAGGGCGCCGCTCTATTAGCGAGGTTAGGAATAAACTTCCTGAAGAAATTGACCATACCAATGAATCTGGCGATACCTTTAACGTCCTTGGGAGGTTTAAAATCACGGATGGCCTGTGTTCTGGAATGATCGACGGCAACACCATCAGGTGACACAATATGCCCTAGGAATGACATAGAGGGCTTAGCAAAGGCCACCTTGGACAACTTGACAGTTAACCCAGCCTTACGAAGGCGATTGAGAACTTCTCGCAGATGATCTAGATGTTCTTCAAAAGTCTCCGAAAATACGACGACATCATCCAAGTAGTGATACAAGTACTCAAATTTGATGTCGGAGAAGACCCTATCTAGCAGCCTAGTGAGTACAGCTGCTCCCGTGGGGAGCCCGAAAGGCACGCGGTTGTATTCGTATAAGTTCCAGTCCGTGGCAAACGCTGTAAGATGTTTAGACTCTTCGGCAAGGGGAATTTGATTATAGGGCTGATTCAAGTCCAAGATAGTAAAGAACTTGGCCTTACGAAACCATGAAAAACAAGAATGAAGGTCAGGAAGGGGCACGGATTGCAACACCACCTTCCGATTGAGAGCCCTATAATCAATGACAGGCCTGAAGCCTCCTTGGGGTTTCGGGACTAGAAAAATAGGCGAAGAATACGCCGACTTAGAGGGCCTAATAATACCATCCTTCAACATTTGATCGATGATTTCTTTCAATGCCTTCATTTTAGGTGGAGATAGCCTATATGGTGGAAAACGGACAGGAATCGAATCCGTGACCTCAATTTTGTATTCAATAAGGTCAGTAACACCAAGAGTATCAGAGAACACCTCTGGAAATGACTGACATAATTTACGAATACTATCAGCCTGCTCCTCAGGTAGATGTCTAAGGTCTAACAACATCTCATCCTGGGTAGGCGAAATAGATGAACATGATACAGAATTACGCTTTAACAAGGGAATTTTACAATTGGACGCAAATTTGAATGTGCACGACCTACTCTGGAGATCGAGCACAAGACCAGTGTAAGAAATGAAGTCGGCTCCCAATATAATGGGGCAAGACAAGTGCTTAGCCACAAACAATTTGATTTTAAATGTAAATTTAAAAATACGAATTTTGACATTTACAGAACCTAGGATTTCCAATGGAGATGAATTAGCCGAAACATATTGAACAGGAGAAGAGACATAGTCAGGTAGTTTACAAACAGATTGCAATTTTGAATACCATTGGTCCGAAATATTTGAACAAACACTGCCTGAATCTAATAGAGCTGTTATAGGCTCGTTATTTAACTCAATCTTAAGGAAAGGAACAGGTGCGGGGGTATCCGCCGCAATCCGAAGACATTCTTTGGGGCATTCAAAAGATAGATTTGCAGATTGAACATTCCCTGAATTTACGACCTGTTTACCAGGGGCTGAGCCTCGGGAAGAGGGATTAGTCGACTCAGCCGAAGCCACTAGTCATTTTTTATTATTGGCATTGGTGGAGTTTGCACCAGAAGCTGAGCAGGAGGGGGTGCTATTTGAATTTGGGCAATTTTTGGCGATATGTGAGAAAGCCCCACATTTAAAACAGCCTCGTGATGAACCGGCCCCATTCCTTGTCCCACTCGGCTTGATTAGTGGACACTTATTGCGCAGATGGTCGGGCGACCCGCAAGCATAACATTTACGGGGTGTGACTGGTCGGCGAGGTGGAGGCCGAAGATTACTAAAAGAGGGAGGGGGTTCTTTCGCGACACGCAAGGAGTCGGCGTATCTAACTCCTTCCGCTGAGACGGCCAATGCTTCAAGTTCAGAGAAGGTTTGCGGGCACGCCGCGAAACACAAATATGACCTATAGGATGGTGAAATTCCTTCCACAACAGCTTGTACAATCTGATCCTCAGGGAAGTGAAGAGCAAACACCCTAGTATAGAACTTAATATCTTGGATGAAATCTGCCAAGTTTTCATCCAAGCGCTGTACCCGATAATAGTACTTCTGGATAAGGGAGGACCTTGCCCTGGCCGGGATGAAGTTAGCTAGCAAGTGGGCGTGGAAGTCTTCAATCGATGATTGCTCGGCAATGGCTCTAACTATTTTGTCTGAGAGAATACCTATTGCATAGGGATAGATAATTTGCAAAATTTGACATGGAGAAAGAGAAAACACAAGAGCATGATCCTGAAATTCAACTAAAAATCTTAAAAATGAAATTACGTCACTGGTGGTATTAACGGAAAACTTAAAGATACCTCTGAGCAACATTGCCAATGGATGAGGCAAGCTGCTAAACCCGGGTGACATAGTAGCTAAAGGTTTCAATGGCAAGGAAGTTAATTCAGAACGTATATTACTCAACGATGCACGGCGTTCAGACTTGTTGTCCAATGGCGTAGAGATAGTTTGAGCGGCAACGGTTATCCTATTGGCTTCTCCCTTAGGAGGCTCTTCCTCGCTACCTACATTCATCGTGGTGGGTTGATCAATTTTGGGAGGAACTTCCCCAGTTAACAATTGAGTGACCTTGCTAGATAATTCAGAAATACTTTCATGCAACGTACTAGCTTCCTTCCTCTGAACGTCATTCAACTTCAGAGACAACAGATCGTTAACTCTATTTGAAAAATGATATAGCCTGGCTTGCACACGCTTAATTTTATTAGGAGAAGGATCATTTTCGTCAAAAAAACTAACTACCGATGCTAGCCCAGTAGTATTCTCGGTGATCGTGGAAAGAGAGTCGTCAATTTCTTTCTCTCCCAAATTGGGGATGGAAATGGGCAAATCAAGGGACTCTCTAAGCTTTTTGGTGTCTATCGCAACCGTGCCTCCAGATTGCACATTTCTGATAGTTAACTCATAGATCAACTCCTCTTTGCGCAAATAGTTAAGATGGAGAACATCGCGAGGGCCGGGCATGATGACAGAACAATTTTGAAAAACTCAAAAAATTCCTGCAACTGAGAAAATGGTTAGAGTTCGGAACAAAACAATGTTTAGCCGTCAAAAGTGGCTAAATTGAGACCCATTCAACCACGCTCTGCTACCACTTGTTACCGTGTTTTTGTGGTAGTTATGCGTGAATGAAGGTGCGGGTGTGAACGGGTCTCAAGCTACGAAATTAGAGTTCATATAAAATTAACAAGGTTATATTTTCTTTTCAAAATAAGAAAATAACAAGCATGGCAGGTACAGAGTAGCAAGTCAACAAAATGTAGTTACACAATTTACTGGATTTGGGCTTCGCGCCCCGACTTCACAATGCTTGGGCAATCAGCCCAACCTTACTTCAAAATAAGTTTTAACAGAGGGGCAGAAAACCCCATTCATGCTCAGGAGCACTTGCTCCAAATTACACAGAAAAGCCTCCTCGAGGCATACAACACTCAATTTTCAAGAAAGAGCTACTCGCTCTCAAACTTTAAGCCTCTGAAAGGCCACACCAAACTCCACCTTCAAGTTGTCCTCTCAGGACATAGACACAGGGGTAAAATACCCAACCTACTGAGGTCTATTAAGTGAGAAAAGATTAATTACATGACCTCTAAAATAACAATTTGAGAGGAGGCGAACTTGCGCTCCTAATACTCTTTGTTTAAAACCTACTTGGCACTAGGCCGTTAATACAAGGGCTAATCCCATACTAAAGAGGTGACTTAAGAAAGAAACAATTTACATTACGTTAAAGAAGAATAGGTTGAGAAAAATAAGTTCACCTCAAAACAATATGAGTGGGAGCTCGAGAGGGTTAAGCACTCTCTATCCCGATATGTAGTTTAAAGATAGAATAGATACCAGAGGTCTTTACATTTTAAGGAAGGTTACATTATGGAAAAACTTCGGACCCGCCCCGAGAGTTAAACTGCTGAGCTAGCAAGGAAAGAAGTTATTAATCGGCCATTACCTTGTTGTTGACCGCTGCCGAAGAAAGAGGCGCTACCCGCCCCCTGCTATGTACTTTACACACTGAGAGATGGTACAGAAGTGGCGCAGAGACCCAAAAATCAGCAGTTTATATACTCTCGCGGAAAGTTCGAGGCGTTTTAGGGAAGAAAACACCCGCCCACAATCACTTTATTGGGTAGGGTACAGCAACATATTCAAGTTGGGGGAAGATACATTAGATTGGTCAGAAATTAATTAAAGAAATTCGGGATTGGCTAAATACAAAACAAGGGGAAAGAGAGGGGTATACAGCCAACTTAAACAATAACAGAAAGAAATTTAACAAGAAACAAACTTTTGAAATAAAAATTTCTCCAAAAAATAGTTCTTTCACATCGCACTAGGGTGCACCATTGTAGTTTTTCAGTAGTGTCCTCTAGAAGAGAAAGTTCACACTTCTTACTACAAGCAAAACAAAAATACGTCGAAAATGACACAGTTCAAAAACTCCAAAATTTCCAGGTAGTGACATCTTCTGAGAAAGTAGAAAATTAATACCGTAGATAAAGTTCAGACTTCCTCCAGCAGAGGATTTTCAACTGGCGCACATTTTAAATTAGCGGCGTGGAGGTGTACCGCCCGGTACAGGCCTCCCCCCCCCCCCAAAAGTTCCTCCAGGGGTGACATATGCAATTTGTTTGGAAACAAGGTCCAAGTTTTGATGTTGATATGGAGATTAATTGCAGAAGTATTTATAGGATTTTCTTAATGTGGTTTGATTCAGTTTCAAAATTTTTGTTGTGACTGGCGAAGTAAAGTCTTTATGTTTGTAGAAGTTGAATTCAGAAGGAAAACTTTAGTTTTAAAGTTGAGGAAAAATTTTCTAAGTCCACCAGATATTGTTGTTGAATTCTCAGGTATAGTAATTGCTGATAGTAACTGTCCATGTAGTTGATGTTGATTAAGTTGGATGGCCAGACCGGCCGTTGCAGCTTGCGTCCAAAGGGCGGCCGCTCGGACCCCACAAGTACCCTGAGATACCGCTCGCCTGCACTATGAGGGGAGCAGTGGTGTTGAAGCACGCCGCGCCCGCGGTGAACATATACAGGCTGCGGGCAAGTAGTAGGTCGTGCGCCGCACATCAGCCTTGGCCGGGAGGAGAGCTCCGGCTCGCCGTGCACATGTCGTCCTCGCTGGGGTCAAGGGGGCCCTTCCTCTATCCCAGTCGCGGCACGGCGCCGCGCGGCTGCGGGGGCACTGAAACATTAAAACTAGGCGGCAGAATTTGTTGGACCATCATCCTTTTTGAGGGCACAGGCTTGTGGAGAGGTTGAGGGGCCAGCGGCGTGCAGATATCCATGGCATTAATTAAGCCACTGTGTAGAGTGGAGCAGGAGACGGGAGCGTGGTAATGGCCGTGGCAAGGACAGGATGGCAGTTTAACGGTTCGGGGCAGGTTTCACAAAAATGCTTACATATAAAACAAAATACTAGAGAAGGGGCAGAAAACCTATATAATATAACCTTCATATTCCTTTCAAGATAATATGAGGCAAGTTAGCACAGAAATTATACAGGTTTCACCTGCGACAAGTGAACCCTAAATATCCTCTCGGTGGCTGGATTGCTTAATAACAACGTAACCGGCGTAAGGAAATCGAGAATGACACACGGCCCATGGAATCTGGGGGCAAGCTTGCCCGCGGGAACAAAATTCTTGACCATTACTTGGTCACCTACCTTCAAAGGGGTGGGTCCCCGTCCACGATCATACCTTTCCCTAACCTTTTCATGAGACACTGTAAGATTGGCTTTAGCCTTCTTCCAAAGATCTTTAATGTTGTCCGGGTCTATTGTCTCAGGTAGAATGTCACTCAGGGACCAGAGGTTAGAGAGCGGCGTGTTGGGAACAAACTTGAACATCAAAGAGGCTGGAGTAAATTTATGTGATTCATGAACCGCCGAATTCAAAGCAAAAGCTAACCAATGCAGGGACGTGTCCCACCTGGAATGATATTCAGGGGTCAAGGGGGCCCTTCCTCTATCCCAGTCGCGGCACGGCGCCGCGCGGCTGCGGGGGCACTGAAACATTAAAACTAGCCGAAACATATTGAACAGGAGAAGAGACATAGTCAGGTAGTTTACAAACAGATTGCAATTTTGAATACCATTGGTCCGAAATATTTGAACAAACACTGCCTGAATCTAATAGAGCTGTTATAGGCTCGTTATTTAACTCAATCTTAAGGAAAGGAACAGGTGCGGGGGTATCCGCCGCAATCCGAAGACATTCTTTGGGGCATTCAAAAGATAGATTTGCAGATTGAACATTCCCTGAATTTACGACCTGTTTACCAGGGGCTGAGCCTCGGGAAGAGGGATTAGTCGACTCAGCCGAAGCCACTAGTCATTTTTTATTATTGGCATTGGTGGAGTTTGCACCAGAAGCTGAGCAGGAGGGGGTGCTATTTGAATTTGGGCAATTTTTGGCGATATGTGAGAAAGCCCCACATTTAAAACAGCCTCGTGATGAACCGGCCCCATTCCTTGTCCCACTCGGCTTGATCAGTGGACACTTATTGCGCAGATGGTCGGGCGACCCGCAAGCATAACATTTACGGGGTGTGACTGGTCGGCGAGGTGGAGGCCGAAGATTACTAAAAGAGGGAGGGGGTTCTTTCGCGACACGCAAGGAGTCGGCGTATCTAACTCCTTCCGCTGAGACGGCCAATGCTTCAAGTTCAGAGAAGGTTTGCGGGCACGCCGCGAAACACAAATATGACCTATAGGATGGTGAAATTCCTTCCACAACAGCTTGTACAATCTGATCCTCAGGGAAGTGAAGAGCAAACACCCTAGTATAGAACTTAATATCTTGGATGAAATCTGCCAAGTTTTCATCCAAGCGCTGTACCCGATAATAGTACTTCTGGATAAGGGAGGACCTTGCCCTGGCCGGGATGAAGTTAGCTAGCAAGTGGGCGTGGAAGTCTTCAATCGATGATTGCTCGGCAATGGCTCTAACTATTTTGTCTGAGAGAATACCTATTGCATAGGGATAGATAATTTGCAAAATTTGACATGGAGAAAGAGAAAACACAAGAGCATGATCCTGAAATTCAACTAAAAATCTTAAAAATGAAATTACGTCACTGGTGGTATTAACGGAAAACTTAGAGATACCTCTGAGCAACATTGCCAATGGATGAGGCAAGCTGCTAAACCCGGGTGACATAGTAGCTAAAGGTTTCAATGGCAAGGAAGTTAATTCAGAACGTATATTACTCAACGATGCACGGCGTTCAGACTTGTTGTCCAATGGCGTAGAGATAGTTTGAGCGGCAACGGTTATCCTATTGGCTTCTCCCTTAGGAGGCTCTTCCTCGCTACCTACATTCATCGTGGTGGGTTGATCAATTTTGGGAGGAACTTCCCCAGTTAACAATTGAGTGACCTTGCTAGATAATTCAGAAATACTTTCATGCAACGTACTAGCTTCCTTCCTCTGAACGTCATTCAACTTCAGAGACAACAGATCGTTAACTCTATTTGAAAAATGATATAGCCTGGCTTGCACACGCTTAATTTTATTAGGAGAAGGATCATTTTCGTCAAAAAAACTAACTACCGATGCTAGCCCAGTAGTATTCTCGGTGATCGTGGAAAGAGAGTCGTCAATTTCTTTCTCTCCCAAATTGGGGATGGAAATGGGCAAATCAAGGGACTCTCTAAGCTTTTTGGTGTCTATCGCAACCGTGCCTCCAGATTGCACATTTCTGATAGTTAACTCATAGATCAACTCCTCTTTGCGCAAATAGTTAAGATGGAGAACATCGCGAGGGCCGGGCATGATGACAGAACAATTTTGAAAAACTCAAAAAATTCCTGCAACTGAGAAAATGGTTAGAGTTCGGAACAAAACAATGTTTAGCCGTCAAAAGTGGCTAAATTGAGACCCATTCAACCACGCTCTGCTACCACTTGTTACCGTGTTTTTGTGGTAGTTATGCGTGAATGAAGGTGCGGGTGTGAACGGGTCTCAAGCTACGAAATTAGAGTTCATGTAAAATTAACAAGGTTATATTTTCTTTTCAAAATAAGAAAATAACAAGCATGGCAGGTACAGAGTAGCAAGTCAACAAAATGTAGTTACACAATTTACTGGATTTGGGCTTCGCGCCCCGACTTCACAATGCTTGGGCAATCAGCCCAACCTTACTTCAAAATAAGTTTTAACAGAGGGGCAGAAAACCCCATTCATGCTCAGGAGCACTTGCTCCAAATTACACAGAAAAGCCTCCTCGAGGCATACAACACTCAATTTTCAAGAAAGAGCTACTCGCTCTCAAACTTTAAGCCTCTGAAAGGCCACACCAAACTCCACCTTCAAGTTGTCCTCTCAGGACATAGACACAGGGGTAAAATACCCAACCTACTGAGGTCTATTAAGTGAGAAAAGATTAATTACATGACCTCTAAAATAACAATTTGAGAGGAGGCGAACTTGCGCTCCTAATACTCTTTGTTTAAAACCTACTTGGCACTAGGCCGTTAATACAAGGGCTAATCCCATACTAAAGAGGTGACTTAAGAAAGAAACAATTTACATTACGTTAAAGAAGAATAGGTTGAGAAAAATAAGTTCACCTCAAAACAATATGAGTGGGAGCTCGAGAGGGTTAAGCACTCTCTATCCCGATATGTAGTTTAAAGATAGAATAGATACCAGAGGTCTTTACATTTTAAGGAAGGTTACATTATGGAAAAACTTCGGACCCGCCCCGAGAGTTAAACTGCTGAGCTAGCAAGGAAAGAAGTTATTAATCGGCCATTACCTTGTTGTTGACCGCTGCCGAAGAAAGAGGCGCTACCCGCCCCCTGCTATGTACTTTACACACTGAGAGATGGTACAGAAGTGGCGCAGAGACCCAAAAATCAGCAGTTTATATACTCTCGCGGAAAGTTCGAGGCGTTTTAGGGAAGAAAACACCCGCCCACAATCACTTTATTGGGTAGGGTACAGCAACATATTCAAGTTGGGGGAAGATACATTAGATTGGTCAGAAATTAATTAAAGAAATTCGGGATTGGCTAAATACAAAACAAGGGGAAAGAGAGGGGTATACAGCCAACTTAAACAATAACAGAAAGAAATTTAACAAGAAACAAACTTTTGAAATAAAAATTTCTCCAAAAAATAGTTCTTTCACATCGCACTAGGGTGCACCATTGTAGTTTTTCAGTAGTGTCCTCTAGAAGAGAAAGTTCACACTTCTTACTACAAGCAAAACAAAAATACGTCGAAAATGACACAGTTCAAAAACTCCAAAATTTCCAGGTAGTGACATCTTCTGAGAAAGTAGAAAATTAATACCGTAGATAAAGCTCAGACTTCCTCCAGCAGAGGATTTTCAACTGGCGCACATTTTAAATTAGCGGCGTGGAGGTGTACCGCCCGGTACAGGCCTCCCCCCCCCCCCAAAAGTTCCTCCAGGGGTGACATATGCAATTTGTTTGGAAACAAGGTCCAAGTTTTGATGTTGATATGGAGATTAATTGCAGAAGTATTTATAGGATTTTCTTAATGTGGTTTGATTCAGTTTCAAAATTTTTGTTGTGACTGGCGAAGTAAAGTCTTTATGTTTGTAGAAGTTGAATTCAGAAGGAAAACTTTAGTTTTAAAGTTGAGGAAAAATTTTCTAAGTCCACCAGATATTGTTGTTGAATTCTCAGGTATAGTAATTGCTGATAGTAACTGTCCATGTAGTTGATGTTGATTAAGTTGGATGGCCAGACCGGCCGTTGCAGCTTGCGTCCAAAGGCGGCCGCTCGGACCCCACAAGTACCCTGAGATACCGCTCGCCTGCACTATGAGGGGAGCAGTGGTGTTGAAGCACGCCGCGCCCGCGGTGAACATATACAGGCTGCGGGCAAGTAGTAGGTCGTGCGCCGCACATCAGCCTTGGCCGGGAGGAGAGCTCCGGCTCGCCGTGCACATGTCGTCCTCGCTGGGGTCAAGGGGGCCCTTCCTCTATCCCAGTCGCGGCACGGCGCCGCGCGGCTGCGGGGGCACTGAAACATTAAAACTAGGCGGCAGAATTTGTTGGACCATCATCCTTTTTGAGGGCACAGGCTTGTGGAGAGGTTGAGGGGCCAGCGGCGTGCAGATATCCATGGCATTAATTAAGCCACTGTGTAGAGTGGAGCAGGAGACGGGAGCGTGGTAATGGCCGTGGCAAGGACAGGATGGCAGTTTAACGGTTCGGGGCAGGTTTCACAAAAATGCTTACATATAAAACAAAATACTAGAGAAGGGGCAGAAAACCTATATAATATAACCTTCATATTCCTTTCAAGATAATATGAGGCAAGTTAGCACAGAAATTATACAGGTTTCACCTGCGACAAGTGAACCCTAAATATCCTCTCGGTGGCTGGATTGCTTAATAACAACGTAACCGGCGTAAGGAAATCGAGAATGACACACGGCCCATGGAATCTGGGGGCAAGCTTGCCCGCGGGAACAAAATTCTTGACCATTACTTGGTCACCTACCTTCAAAGGGGTGGGTCCCCGTCCACGATCATACCTTTCCCTAACCTTTTCATGAGACACTGTAAGATTGGCTTTAGCCTTCTTCCAAAGATCTTTAATGTTGTCCGGGTCTATTGTCTCAGGTAGAATGTCACTCAGGGACCAGAGGTTAGAGAGCGGCGTGTTGGGAACAAACTTGAACATCAAAGAGGCTGGAGTAAATTTATGTGATTCATGAACCGCCGAATTCAAAGCAAAAGCTAACCAATGCAGGGACGTGTCCCACCTGGAATGATATTCATGATGATAGGCAATAAGCGCGGACCTGAGATTACGGTTAACCCGTTCAGCCAGAGATGGTTGAGGGTAATAAGCAGAAGTAGTTACATGAGAGATGGACAAGTCAAAACAGAATTTACGAAAAAGATTTGATGTGAACGCCTTAGCATTATCAGACACAATATATTGGCACGGACCAAAAGAGGCAAAAATAGAATTTAAGCAAGTAATGGTGGACTGAGCGGTAGCCAGCTTAGTCGGAAATAACCAGGAAAATCTTGTGAAACCATCTACGCATACAAAGATGAACTTGTTGGCATTTCCCTTTGACTGGGGGAAGGGTCCTACATAATCAATATACAGGCGTTCCATGGGGCGCGACGCTTGATGCGAAGACAGAAGGCCTACCTTGGTGGACATGGTTGGTTTACTGAGCAAACAAGATTTACAAGCTTTTACTAGTTCACGGATTTCACCGTCCATACCCTTCCAGATGAACCTTTCACGAATCTTTTCACGAGTTTTAAAGATACCAAGATGCCCTCCTAATGGGGTCTCATGATAATACTTGAAGATCATAGGTACAAGAGCAGCTGGAACGACAACTTTCATCATCTTATCATGCCTCGATGGGCAACATAAAACACCATTCCTCAGAACATAAGGGACAACATGTTCCCCAGAAGAAAGGGTTTCCATTATCGGAGCCAGCCTCGGATCTTCACGTTGGTATTTCTCGATATCCCTAAAGAGCATGGGAGCATCTGTTAAGGTGGCATTAACATCAGATAGCATGGACTCGGGAGGAGATGAACTATCGACCGGTTCATGGTTCTCAACGTCGTTGGAAAACATACGGCTGAGTCCATCAGCAACAACATTTTCGGTACCTCTGATATGCCGGACATCGAATTGGAAGGCAGAAATACGGATGGCCCAACGGGCTATACGACCAGTACGACGCGGCCTACCTAAGACCCAGCTTAAGGCTTGATTATCTGTCTCCAGGTCGAATTTGACATGTTCCAGATAGAGACGGAACTTCTCTAAGGCAAATAAGACTGCCAACCCTTCGAGCTCATAGATAGAATACTTGGCTTCTTGAGCCGATAGAGTCCTAGATGCATAGACGATGGGTCGCCTCCCTAGTTCAGTCTCTTGAAGAAGGACTGCAGCTACTGCTGACGACGACGCGTCGGTTTGGACGATGAATTTCTTCGAGAAATCAGGCATAGCAAGTACAGGGGCATTACAGAGAGCTAATTTAAGATCTTCAAAAGCGGCTTGTTGAGAAGGTCCCCACTCGAATTTGATGCCTTTCCTACGAAGAAGGTTTAAGGGCGCCGCTCTATTAGCGAGGTTAGGAATAAACTTCCTGAAGAAATTGACCATACCAATGAATCTGGCGATACCTTTAACGTCCTTGGGAGGTTTAAAATCACGGATGGCCTGTGTTCTGGAATGATCGACGGCAACACCATCAGGTGACACAATATGCCCTAGGAATGACATAGAGGGCTTAGCAAAGGCCACCTTGGACAACTTGACAGTTAACCCAGCCTTACGAAGGCGATTGAGAACTTCTCGCAGATGATCTAGATGTTCTTCAAAAGTCTCCGAAAATACGACGACATCATCCAAGTAGTGATACAAGTACTCAAATTTGATGTCGGAGAAGACCCTATCTAGCAGCCTAGTGAGTACAGCTGCTCCCGTGGGGAGCCCGAAAGGCACGCGGTTGTATTCGTATAAGTTCCAAGTCCGTGGCAAACGCTGTAAGATGTTTAGACTCTTCGGCAAGGGGAATTTGATTATAGGGCTGATTCAAGTCCAAGATAGTAAAGAACTTGGCCTTACGAAACCATGAAAAACAAGAATGAAGGTCAGGAAGGGGCACGGATTGCAACACCACCTTCCGATTGAGAGCCCTATAATCAATGACAGGCCTGAAGCCTCCTTGGGGTTTCGGGACTAGAAAAATAGGCGAAGAATACGCCGACTTAGAGGGCCTAATAATACCATCCTTCAACATTTGATCGATGATTTCTTTCAATGCCTTCATTTTAGGTGGAGATAGCCTATATGGTGGAAAACGGACAGGAATCGAATCCGTGACCTCAATTTTGTATTCAATAAGGTCAGTAACACCAAGAGTATCAGAGAACACCTCTGGAAATGACTGACATAATTTACGAATACTATCAGCCTGCTCCTCAGGTAGATGTCTAAGGTCTAACAACATCTCATCCTGGGTAGGCGAAATAGATGAACATGATACAGAATTACACTTTAACAAGGGAATTTTACAATTGGACGCAAATTTGAATGTGCACGACCTACTCTGGAGATCGAGCACAAGACCAGTGTAAGAAATGAAGTCGGCTCCCAATATAATGGGGCAAGACAAGTGCTTAGCCACAAACAATTTGATTTTAAATGTAAATTTAAAAATACGAATTTTGACATTTACAGAACCTAGGATTTCCAATGGAGATGAATTAGCCGAAACATATTGAACAGGAGAAGAGACATAGTCAGGTAGTTTACAAACAGATTGCAATTTTGAATACCATTGGTCCGAAATATTTGAACAAACACTGCCTGAATCTAATAGAGCTGTTATAGGCTCGTTATTTAACTCAATCTTAAGGAAAGGAACAGGTGCGGGGGTATCCGCCGCAATCCGAAGACATTCTTTGGGGCATTCAAAAGATAGATTTGCAGATTGAACATTCCCTGAATTTACGACCGGTTTACCAGGGGCTGAGCCTCGGGAAGAGGGATTAGTCGACTCAGCCGAAGCCACTAGTCATTTTTTATTATTGGCATTGGTGGAGTTTGCACCAGAAGCTGAGCAGGAGGGGGTGCTATTTGAATTTTTGGCAATTTTTGGCGATATGTGAGAAAGCCCCACATTTAAAACAGCCTCGTGATGAACCGGCCCCATTCCTTGTCCCACTCGGCTTGATCAGTGGACACTTATTGCGCAGATGGTCGGGCGACCCGCAAGCATAACATTTACGGGGTGTGACTGGTCGGCGAGGTGGAGGCCGAAGATTACTAAAAGAGGGAGGGGGTTCTTTCGCGACACGCAAGGAGTCGGCGTATCTAACTCCTTCCGCTGAGACGGCCAATGCTTCAAGTTCAGAGAAGGTTTGCGGGCACGCCGCGAAACACAAATATGACCTATAGGATGGTGAAATTCCTTCCACAACAGCTTGTACAATCTGATCCTCAGGGAAGTGAAGAGCAAACACCCTAGTATAGAACTTAATATCTTGGATGAAATCTGCCAAGTTTTCATCCAAGCGCTGTACCCGATAATAGTACTTCTGGATAAGGGAGGACCTTGCCCTGGCCGGGATGAAGTTAGCTAGCAAGTGGGCGTGGAAGTCTTCAATCGATGATTGCTCGGCAATGGCTCTAACTATTTTGTCTGAGAGAATACCTATTGCATAGGGATAGATAATTTGCAAAATTTGACATGGAGAAAGAGAAAACACAAGAGCATGATCCTGAAATTCAACTAAAAATCTTAAAAATGAAATTACGTCACTGGTGGTATTAACGGAAAACTTAGAGATACCTCTGAGCAACATTGCCAATGGATGAGGCAAGCTGCTAAACCCGGGTGACATAGTAGCTAAAGGTTTCAATGGCAAGGAAGTTAATTCAGAACGTATATTACTCAACGATGCACGGCGTTCAGACTTGTTGTCCAATGGCGTAGAGATAGTTTGAGCGGCAACGGTTATCCTATTGGCTTCTCCCTTAGGAGGCTCTTCCTCGCTACCTACATTCATCGTGGTGGGTTGATCAATTTTGGGAGGAACTTCCCCAGTTAACAATTGAGTGACCTTGCTAGATAATTCAGAAATACTTTCATGCAACGTACTAGCTTCCTTCCTCTGAACGTCATTCAACTTCAGAGACAACAGATCGTTAACTCTATTTGAAAAATGATATAGCCTGGCTTGCACACGCTTAATTTGATTAGGAGAAGGATCATTTTCGTCAAAAAAACTAACTACCGATGCTAGCCCAGTAGTATTCTCGGTGATCGTGGAAAGAGAGTCGTCAATTTCTTTCTCTCCCAAATTGGGGATGGAAATGGGCAAATCAAGGGACTCTCTAAGCTTTTTGGTGTCTATCGCAACCGTGCCTCCAGATTGCACATTTCTGATAGTTAACTCATAGATCAACTCCTCTTTGCGCAAATAGTTAAGATGGAGAACATCGCGAGGGCCGGGCATGATGACAGAACAATTTTGAAAAACTCAAAAAATTCCTGCAACTGAGAAAATGGTTAGAGTTCGGAACAAAACAATGTTTAGCCGTCAAAAGTGGCTAAATTGAGACCCATTCAACCACGCTCTGCTACCACTTGTTACCGTGTTTTTGTGGTAGTTATGCGTGAATGAAGGTGCGGGTGTGAACGGGTCTCAAGCTACGAAATTAGAGTTCATGTAAAATTAACAAGGTTATATTTTCTTTTCAAAATAAGAAAATAACAAGCATGGCAGGTACAGAGTAGCAAGTCAACAAAATGTAGTTACACAATTTACTGGATTTGGGCTTCGCGCCCCGACTTCACAATGCTTGGGCAATCAGCCCAACCTTACTTCAAAATAAGTTTTAACAGAGGGGCAGAAAACCCCATTCATGCTCAGGAGCACTTGCTCCAAATTACACAGAAAAGCCTCCTCGAGGCATACAACACTCAATTTTCAAGAAAGAGCTACTCGCTCTCAAACTTTAAGCCTCTGAAAGGCCACACCAAACTCCACCTTCAAGTTGTCCTCTCAGGACATAGACACAGGGGTAAAATACCCAACCTACTGAGGTCTATTAAGTGAGAAAAGATTAATTACATGACCTCTAAAGTAACAATTTGAGAGGAGGCGAACTTGCGCTCCTAATACTCTTTGTTTAAAACCTACTTGGCACTAGGCCGTTAATACAAGGGCTAATCCCATACTAAAGAGGTGACTTAAGAAAGAAACAATTTACATTACGTTAAAGAAGAATAGGTTGAGAAAAATAAGTTCACCTCAAAACAATATGAGAGGGAGCTCGAGAGGGTTAAGCACTCTCTATCCCGATATGTAGTTTAAAGATAGAATAGATACCAAAGGTCTTTACATTTTAAGGAAGGTTACATTATGGAAAAACTTCGGACCCGCCCCGAGAGTTAAACTGCTGAGCTAGCAAGGAAAGAAGTTATTAATCGGCCATTACCTTGTTGTTGACCGCTGCCGAAGAAAGAGGCGCTACCCGCCCCCTGCTATGTACTTTACACACTGAGAGATGGTACAGAAGTGGCGCAGAGACCCAAAAATCAGCAGTTTATATACTCTCGCGGAAAGTTCGAGGCGTTTTAGGGAAGAAAACACCCGCCCACAATCACTTTATTGGGTAGGGTACAGCAACATATTCAAGTTGGGGGAAGATACATTAGATTGGTCAGAAATTAATTAAAGAAATTCGGGATTGGCTAAATACAAAACAAGGGGAAAGAGAGGGGTATACAGCCAACTTAAACAATAACAGAAAGAAATTTAACAAGAAACAAACTTTTGAAATAAAAATTTCTCCAAAAAATAGTTCTTTCACATCGCACTAGGGTGCACCATTGTAGTTTTTCAGTAGTGTCCTCTAGAAGAGAAAGTTCACACTTCTTACTACAAGCAAAACAAAAATACGTCGAAAATGACACAGTTCAAAAACTCCAAAGTTTCCAGGTAGTGACATCTTCTGAGAAAGTAGAAAATTAATACCGTAGATAAAGTTCAGACTTCCTCCAGCAGAGGATTTTCAACTGGCGCACATTTTAAATTAGCGGCGTGGAGGTGTACCGCCCGGTACAATTATTATCGTTGTTGTCGGTTTAACTTCGCACTAACACATCGGAAGTTTTCGGCGACGCAAGGATGGGAAAGGAATAGGACGGGAAGGTTGCGCCCGTGGTAGTTCCAGTATTTGTCTGGTGTAAAATGGGATTCCACGGAAAACCATCTTTACGGCTGCCAGCGGTGGGATTCGAACCCGCAAGCTCCCGACTGCAAGTTCACAGCTACGTGACCCTAACCGCATGGCCAACTCGCTACGTATATTATTATTATTATTATTATTATTATTATTATTATTATTATTATTATTATTATTATTATTATTATTATTGCCCATTCTGGAACATGGTTTCTGACTTAACTCCAAGAAAATGCCATTGCACACAGCGACTACGGCTCTTTTCTTCCCAACCCTAGCCCCAGTTGCAAAGATACGTTCTAATAGGGACACTACAGTAATACAGGTCGTCAGAGTCACTTAACTCATACTAGGTACATGGGCCTATTTACCAAGATATATTTAACCCCTATACTAGGCCACAAATGTATCTAGCTATGTTCCCGTTCTCCAACACAACAGCAGTGTCCAGGCTGAGTGGCTCAGACGGTAAAGGGTTGGCATGATGAGCCCTAGTAGGGGTTTCGATTGTTGCTTGGTCCAGTGGTATTTAAAGATACTCAAATTCGCGAGCGTTGTGTCAGTAGATTTACTGGCATGTATAAGAACTCGTGTGAGACAAAATTCCGGTATCTTAGCGTCTCCAAAAATCGTAAAAAATAATTAGTGGGGCATAAAACCGGTAATATTGTTATAAATACAGCAAGAGCTGAATTTAGTTTAGTTATGAGATTTCCCTTGAATTTCGCTGGAAGGGATATCTCGGGAGCAGTGTTATTTCAATATCACAGCGGTGATAGAGTGAAGATAGTGAAGAACACGACTGTGGCTTGTCGCTGTGCTGATGAAACGAGCGAGTAGCTGAGCCCTGCTAGCCATTATGCCGGGCTTCTAACCACATCATTATAGCGACAATTGGGACATAGATCGCAGCGCACTATTCCGGGTAGTGGGAGAAGGGGAACATGGCTTTGCGCTAGCGAGGGTTTGCAGGATCAACTGACCGAGCTAGTTTCAATTTACCTTGCATCTCTCATCCTCTGGGCCAATGACATGTTAGCGGTTCCGGTTTCACCGTAACCTGATCATACTCATTACACGACGAACGGGATAAACCAGAGGTTCATAGTTCTCCAATACACACTACCATCGTCAACAATATTACAGGGAACACAAACATTGGCATCTCTTATCCCATTCGTAGTGAACTTATTTCTGTGGTACCAGCGAGATAACCTCTAAAATGGGATGAACGACACGATCAGAATATATTTATGTGACAAAAATCATATATATGGTGAAAGGGTGACGCTTTTTAAGTGATAATTATCAGTATATCAGAGAAAAAAGATTGCTGGATTAGGCATTCATAAAGAAACCTCGAAATTATTATAAAGTAATAATTAAAAGAAGAAAGAAATGAGTGCAATATTAGAAAATTACCTTGAATAATAAAATTGATGGGTTTTCGATGCAACAGTGTAAATCCACAATCGGTGAACAATAAAAATGGATAAAAGTTCAACTTAATGGTAATGTATGCCCGCCTAGCTAGTAATACTTTTAAAAAGATGTCATCATGTTTTTAACTTTTTGCTATAAAATAAATCCCACTAATGTGTGGAACTCCTTTACCTCTTCAGAAATAGTACGCGCATCGTGCCATATCGAGTAAAAAATAATCTATTTCGTTTTATGATAAGAATATGAAATTATTATTGAATGTTCAGGGAGAGTCGTTAAGGCATCAAGGTTTGTGGTCCAACACCGTGGTTAGCCGGTTCGAGTTCCGTGGGTGGAAAAATGTAGGCTTCAGATGGTGATTCTTCCGTCAGATGGAGACGTTAACCCTTGAGCAGAGCCTTTGATGTTGTTCGATCGGCGTAGGTTATGCGCCGACACCTGGTTTCACCCTCTTCCTACTTCACCACCACCACCACCACAATCATCATCATCATCATCATCATCATCATCATCATCATCATCGTCACCACCACACGTATAGACGTGGACGTCACCCATGGGCGTCCTATAGAAAAAACTGCATCACGCCTCTTCGGATGTCACACGACATCCATCCATCTGTAGTTCCAAAGCAAGTATGAAACAGGCCACTCTACGTGAAATTGGTACGCTGTGTTCTCCGGTAATGCCCTGAGATATTGCATGCACTCAACTGGTGAGGAGTCTGGCTTGAGCTGTGGCAGAGAGCGGTTCGCTGTACTCTGCCGTCATTGCGTGTGACGTTGGTGCGTTACTATTTTCCAGTAAAATAAAGTGACAATGGCAACCAATAGCATTAGGAGGAATACAATAAAATGTGCATTTACCGACAAGACAAATAAACCAGGGCCAACAGAAATTCGTGAGTGGATTCAGCAAACATTAAAACTTAAAGTTGATCCACTGGAAACCATTAACTCGACAATATGAAAACCATTTTTTACATCAAACTAACCAGTAAACTACTGATGGAGGAGATACTACTAACCACAAACGTAAAATCACAGGTACGAAAATTTAATGGTTGTTTCTCTGATGTTGTTTTAACATGTACAAGATATTGATAGTAAATTGGTCAGAATAATTAACCTAGGAATAGAAATGCCGAACGAGAAAGTAATGTCAATTTAGAAAGTATGGGAAAGTACGGGAAATCAGAAATGAACGATGGTCTTCAAACTACACCTATAACATTTACAGTGGTATCAGAGCTATGCGCATAGAACTTAAAACTGCCGTACCACCAATCTTGCCCATAGAGGGATATAAAGCGCAGGCAATATATGAAGGGCAAGCTAAATCTTGCTTTTACTGCAACACTGCGGATCAATTTAGACAAGATTGCCACATAAGGCGAGGCGAGAATTAAAATAAAACAGGGCCCAGATTACTGAGTGTGTTACAGTAGTTGCTAACAGAGAACATCACACTGATTCACCTGCTGTGTTACAGCTGGATACTATACCCACATGTATACTTCACACAGACAAATCTGCCCAAGTAGAAACACAGACTGCAGAACAACACGAAGTGGATGAGTCACTTACTCACTCCAATGCCTTATCGTCAAGTCAGCCAGGCAGCCTCACCGACATACCCACACAGCAACAAATACAGCTATCAAAACGAGACGAACACGAGCAGCAACAAACATCCGATAATAGTCAGCACAAGAATGATGGTCGTGTAGGAACAGAAATTTCTCTAATACACAACCTCGAACAGGAAATTGTAAACACACCTGTTAACACTGAAGCGGAGAATATAATAAATGCTAGGACACTAGAGAAACCAGGAGAGAGGGACACAAGTATTCAACCACTGAACAAGAGCGTTATTCAAGGCAATGCGACTAATAGCATGCAATAGGCCCATGAGATCGAAGCGGATTAAATGTAATGGAAATACAAAAGACGAGGTCAGAGAATCAAGAAAAGTTGAAGACAAATGAAACACCAACACGCCATCTCGGAAAGCAAAACAAAAGTAAAACCACATCGGCCATCGAGGGAGGAAACACAACGGCAGAGACCCGCGGCTACAAGGGAGTAGAGTAGGAGATAGACGATAGAATCCCTCCCTCATCTCCGTTGAATTTATTAGGAGAAGAAACACGTATATTCTCACGAGGATACTGTTAACATACACATTGATGACACTAAATATAAACTGTAAACCAACTGCAAGTAGGCAGTCGCTTCTTAAACAGATTATTGGTGAACAGGACGTGGATACACTCTCACGTGTTCACACTTTTTTCGGCTGGGTGGCCCTCTTCTCTGCGCATACTCAGTCGGCCCAAGAATAATTAAACGGGCAGACGCCTAGTTGGCTGTCGCCTTCCCCACTCCACGATGTTTTACACCTGTCTTATTCAGGATGTGGACACCACTCTCCCCGACCTGTTTATTCGCCGTGAAATCGGCCAGGCTGGTTACCCCATCTACGATGTCCAGCGGCTCCGGGACGACTTCACTGGTCAAGTTTCGACGAAGGTTCTGGCCTTCTTCCTCCATTCAGACGCCCCAGCAGCCCTGATCTCCAACGGCGCAACCATCAACGGCAGGCTCCATGAAGTGGTCTCTACTCCGGAGGAACTCATCGAGGCGCGGCGCCACCATCCTCATCCCATTTCCACTGTTCATGTGCGTCAGCCTCACATATCCCCACCGTCTCCAGCGCTCCCCTCCGTCATAACGACCACTCTCATCACTACTACTACTACTACCCCTACCACTATCACCAGTTCTGCCCATACTACCCCGTCTACTTCTCTTCTTCATACAACAACTAGCCACCTCACTCCTATCATGTCCACTCGCACCACCTCCCTCTCTACCACGCTGTCCAGTTCACCCCCACCTCCTGTCACCTACACGGATGCCGCCCTCACAGCTCAGCAAAACTCCCGCGCAGCAGCAACCAAAGCAACGCCAACTCACCAGCAGTCTCCATCTCCGAGCTCTGTCCTCCGTGGCATTGACCCCGCCATCGCCGACCGGGACGTCCTGGAGGAACTACAACTGACAGGCGTCCCCGCCCATCGAGCCTTTCGTATCTTCAACGCCAATGGCCCGACCTTCATGGTGCGCATTCAACTCTCCTCTGCAGCCGACGTAGACCATCTACTCACCACCGGCGTCCGTTTTCGCGGGCGAACTTATCGAGTGGAGCCCTCTCGCTCCCCACCCCGCCCCGACCGCTCCCCTCCTCTTACCCCTTCTCGTAGCCCGACGCCCGCCCCGCCACCCACCCCTTACACCGCAAGCTGTCCCTCTACCCGCTCCACAACCGAACTTCCTCATATCGTCCTTCCCGACTCTAGACCTCCTTCGCCTACTAGCCACTTCTATTACCAACATAACCACGACCCTTTACTGCCTTCTCTCACAATCCTACCCTCCTCCTTACTCCAACTTTCTCCCAGCACCATTTATGTAATCTATGTAATTTATGTAATTTATGTCCTTCCCTGTAAATACTGTCACTTTCTGTAACGCGAGCCCGAGATACATCGGTATTAAATAAATCAATTGTCCCCTCTTTCCCCGGTGTTTGCGGGGGTTTGCCTGCGTGGGGTGCTTTGTGTGTCTTCCCTGGGTCCCGGCTTCTTGTGACGGTGCCTTTTCGCCAGATTCATTAACTATTTTCCCCCTCTGGTGTGTACAACACACACCCCCTACATTTTCTCTTTTTCACTAATACATTCCTTTACACGGCCGAAGAGCTCCTTAGTTGAGCTGATGGCCCGCCCCTCCTCGTCTTAGGAGAGGGAGTGAAATAACTTGTTTTCGCTTCGTTCGACGTGGATATAGTTATGTTGCAAGAAGTGACAACCAAAGACCTTGCTACCATTCCTGGATACGATAAAATTATTAATGTTAACGAGCACAAAGGCAGTATAGCCATATACATTAAGGACAATATACCATACTCGGACACAGCACTCCTACCGAATTCTCGAGGAATCAGCATTCGTATTCGGAACTTACTATTTGTAAACATCTATGCCCCATCAAACTCACAAGCAAGGACGTAAAGACGGCTCTTCTGTACCACATAAATCCTTCCGCTTATTTACAGACATAGAGACAATATGATCCTTGGAGGTGGTTTAGCGCAGTATTATCACCCAAATACCAAACAGGACAATTACAGGGATGTCCTGCACTATTTGATTTAATAAAAGGGTTACGACTTAAAGACACATGGGAAGTGAAGCAGCAGAGTTCAACTGGATATACGTATTATTACTAAGGTGGCGCTTCTCGACTGGACAGAAGGGGACTGAAAGACCAAGTGAGCGAAACAGATGTATGCCCGATGGAATTTTCAAACCATGGTGCGTTTATGTGTATGATACGGCAACCTGAGTGGGGACCAAGACGCGGACGAGGATTAAATGAATCTATATTGAAGAACATGGACTTACAAGAAAGATTTTTCGCTGAATGGCAAGAATGGAAAACATGCATACCCCGATATAGAGATACTCTTGATTGGTGGCTGTTATACGCTGAACCTTGCATGAACTGGCTATTGAAGACATACAGTGCCGAGAGGAGAAGGCAGTTAAACCAAACGACAGAATTCTATTATAAATGCTTAAGACAGTTATATAAGGAGGATTATACCAACCCTGATACATATCGAAGAATAAAGAAAACCAGAACGCAGCTACTAACAATGCAGCGAAGAGAAATGGAAGGTCTGGAAATTCAACTGCAAGATCATAAAAATCTTTTCAACGAGTCTCCTTCCAGTTACCACCTTGTAAGGAATTGCAGAGGAAGAAATCACACATACGTCCATCACATCGCAACAACTAATGGACAAATAACGAACAGCCCCAAAATAATAAAATAAGTGGTGGAGAGCTTGTTTTACTCCCTGTATAAAGAAGAGTCACCCAACGTCATAAATCACCAACACTCATTATTTGATGGTATAAGAGGCAGAATGCAGCACAGGGAATAAGAAAGTTTGACCCAAGTCATCACCTTAGTAGAAATCTAGCAGGCAATACTACAAAGCGCACCGAACGAATCTCGTGTTCTCGATGGTCTAGGGAGAGCCTTTTACATGACATTTTGGTCCATCATTATAGATGAAATTGTTGCAGCAATGAATGATGCCTGTAATCCAGAAAGGAACATCGACAAGGTGAAAGAAGGCCTTGTGGTCGTTCTCCCGAAGATAACAAATTTAACCAAGTTATCTGACTTTCGGCCCATAACGCTGTAAAATTTTGACTATAATATATTAACTAAATGTTTGAAAGAGAGACTACCTGCTTTTATTGAGGACGCCATATCCGAATACCAGCCTGGTGCGATACCAGGAAGATGTACATTCAATTCTCTATGTGTGCTTCGGGATATTATAAGCGAGTCATTGGTCAACAATAAGAATAAACTCTAATATCACTAGATTTTGACCACGAATTTGACAGGGTAAACCACAAATACATAACTGAAACGCTGGATGCCCTTGACTTTGAGACTCAATTCACGACTCTCATGGGTAAAATATGAAGGAAAAAAATATGAAGAAAACAAAAGCAATGGTATGTGAAGGGAAATAAATTAAGGAAAAAAGAAACGTGGTGGATATAAGACGTAACTAGTAGCACTCAATAAAATATAATATTTAGGAATTATACTAGCATCTAACGGTAAGAGCAAGGAATAAATTAGACGAGAAAAAATGAAAGACCTGGCAGCTCTATGCAGTACGGGATGTTTCGGGAGGAAAATGCCAAATAGTGAATATAAGCTGCATACAAATATTCCAAATATTCTAAAATCCTTAGTATCGTGAGGGTAGAAGTACAGGCTATTGAAGAACGTAGTAACGAACTAGATGTAACAAGTAATAAGTTTCGCAAAATAATGATGAGTCTACCAGAATGTACAGCTAATATTGGAGTTAGCATTCCATGTAAAGGTAGAAGTACTGATTGAGGTTAAGAAGGGAAAACGGGAGGGAAATATATAACTTAGCTTAATAACGTCAGATGAAACATTAAAATGATGATTACTTGCTAAGCAAAGTGAAAATGGAGACTAGACAGAATAGCAATGTGAGACTGTTGGGATGAAGAAATTGACAACGCAAAATAGAAGATAAGAAAGAAAGTAACCATTAGAGTGAAAGATATTGAGAATATGGTAATCCTAATGTAAGACCAAAAGAACATTATTAAAATTCCGCGAATTATCCAAAAGTTGGCAAGAAAGGGATAAAGAAAAAATAAAAACAGGAGGAAAGAAAGACAGAAAGACAGAAAGAAGGAAAGAAAGAAAAAGGGTCGTAAGAGGTATGGTGTAGCGATTAATGCGCATATATAAGTCTAAGAGGGAAACATGTCCAAAATCATTGCTTATTATGCAGAGATTCAATGGAGTAGGCTCATCTATTGAGATTATGTGAGGAGACTGATTCACTTAGGGTTAAATACACTGACTGACAGAGCAAATGCAACACCAAGAAGGAGTGGTCAGAACTTTATGCCAATTGCAGGGTAGACTGACGTCACTGAGGTATGCTCATGATGTGAAATGCGCCGCTGTGCTGCGCACGCAGCGAACGATAAATGGGACACGGCGTTGGCGAATGGCCCACTTCTTACCGTGATTTCTCATCCGACAGTCATTGTAGAACGTGTTGTCGTGTGCCACAGGAAACGTGTATAGCTAAGAATGCCAGGCCGCCGTCAACAGAGGCATTTCCAGCAGACAGACGACTTTACGAGGGGTATGGTGATCGGGCTGAGAAGGGCAGGTTGGTCGCTTCGTCAAATCGCAGCCGATACCCATAGGGATGTGTCCACGGTGCAGCGCCTGTGGCGAAGATGGTTGGCGCAGGGACATGTGGCACGTGCGAGGGGTCCAGGCGCAGCCCGAGTGACGTCAGCACGCGAGGATCGGCGCATCCGCCGCCAAGCGGTGGCAGCCCCGCACGCCACGTCAACCGCCATTCTTCAGCATGTGCAAGACACCCTGGCTGTTCCAATATCGACCAGAACAATTTCCCGTCGATTGGTTGAAGGAGGCCTGCACTCCCGGCGTCCGCTCGGAAGACTACCATTGACTCCACAGCATAGACGTGCACGCCTGGCATGGTGCCGGGCTAGAGCGACTTGGATGAGGGAATGGCGGAACGTCGTGTTCTCCGATGAGTCACGCTTCTGTTCTGTCAGTGATAGTCACCGCAGACGAGTGTGGCGTCGGCGTGGAGAAAGGTCAAATCCGGCAGTAACTGTGGAGCGCCCTACCGCTAGACAACGCGGCATCATGGTTTGGGGCGCTATTGCGTATGATTCCACGTCACCTCTAGTGCGTTTTCAAGGCACGTTAAATGCCCACCGCTACGTGCAGCATGTGCTGCGGCCGGTGGCACTCCCGTACCTTCAGGGGCTGCCCAATGCTCTGTTTCAGCAGGATAATGCCCGCCCACACACTGCTCGCATCTCCAAACAGGCTCTACGAGGTGTACAGATGCTTCCGTGGCCAGCGTACTCTCCGGATCTCTCACCAATCGAATACGTGTGGGATCTCATTGGACGCCGTTTGCAAACTCTGCCCCAGCCTCGTACGGACGACCAACTGTGGCAAATGGATGACAGAGAATGGAGAACCATCCCTCAGGACACCATCCGCACTCTTATTGACTCTGTACCTCGACGTGTTTCTGCGTGCATCGCCGCTCGCGGTGGTCCTACATCCTACTGAGTCGATGCCGTGCGCATTGTGTAACCTGCATATCGGTTTGAAATAAACATCAATTATTCGTCCGTGCCGTCTCTGTTTTTTCCCCAACTTTCATCCATTTCGAACCACTCCTTCTTGGTGTTGCATTTGCTCTGTCAGTCAGTGTATCTTGGTAGTGCATAAAGCCAAAATAGAAGCAGAGGAAGAATTGCATTTAACTGTAAAATTATTAAATAACAAGTGGACTTCACCGGGAAGAATAGTAATCTTTTCTTATATTCTGAAATATACCTGGCAAATTGAAATAAAACCCAACAAAACAAGCACTACCTAAACGAATGAAGAGTAGGTTATATGCTTGTCCTAGAATACACAACACTGTATAACATCTAGGAAAAAGGAAAAAACGGGAACCGAGTGAGTTGGCCGTACGGTTAGGGGTGCGCAGCTGTGAGCTTGCATTCGGAAGATAGTGGGTTCGAAAGCCACTGTCGGCAGCCCTGCAGATGGTTTTTCGTGATTTCCCATTTTCACACAAGGCAAATGCTGTGGCTGTATCTTAATTAAGGCCACGGCCGCTTCTTTCCCATTTCTAGTCCTTTCCTCTCCCATTCTCGCCATAAAACCTATCTGTGTCGGTGTGACATAAAGCCAAATGTAAAGAAAAATAGAGGAAAACTTAATGCTTGTACAAATATGGATTGCAATGAATGCATGCTCTCTCTCCAGTTTCAGGTGATTGGGAAATAGAGAGTGGGAGTAGTCTATTAAATTCTATTTTAGTAGTTTACACTACCTTGACGGGATGGCTAGTGAACATATCCTAGTTCCACTGTCGAACGCCAGTTCGTTTGGACTCAAAAAATATTAATTCATTCCACAGTCTAACGCCCGAAGTGACTGAGCTAATCCGAGTGTGCTCTTTAAATTGTCTGGATGTGATTCCAAGTATTATTTAAGAGCGAATGAGTTATCACTGCGCTGAAGAAATCCTTGAAACAATGCCGTAATGTTTAGCATCTCCTTGTATCCACGCATATTTTGTTTTTAAAATCTTCTTCCCTAAAATATATTTTAACAGTCATGCCCTGTGTGTTTTATTTGCAAGGTATACAAAGCTTTAGCTGTAACAGGTTGATCCCAGATCTTCTTGACGAGGATAATGAAGATTACGAGTACACGATCACCGACAATTCTCCGAATTTCCGTTTTATGATTTCAGCCATATCGGCAAGCCTCTCAATACTGCACAGAAGGGTGCTTATATAAGCTATTCTGTTTCATCAAATATTAGCGTGCAATTAGCGTGATCCCGGTCCTTTCTCTGCAGATTCCTAGTAAAGGGCGTAATGGAACGATGATTAGAATATTTCAGTACATGGGATATTTTCGTTCATAATGTAATATATGTTAGCATAATCTGATGTTTTTTCGCAGAATTTGCACTTCTCTCTAACTTTCATTAGGAAGAATAGGCTTTCCAGATAATTTTTATCCCATGAGGTAATTCTAAGCAAGTACTCGATTCCTTTTTAACAGTTATCAGTATTAATTATTGTTCTTCTTTCTAATTAACTGTCCGTGTTTTATTTACGAACATTAACCATTAAGTCTGCTCTCATCTATGTTTAGGTAAATTGGTATATAGTTTTATATTTACTTCACTTGATGAGGTTATAGTATTTCGTTCATAACAGCAATTCATTTTAAGTGTCTGATTTCCGACATATTCTTACTTTCATTGGCAATGTGCGGAGACGACGAATAATTCTTTTTCCTGCCTTGAAACACAGCGATCGCAAATAATGTAAAATACGTCCTTAGCTACCTCCCTGTGTATCTAGGCCTTGAGGGAATGTAGGAAGCCGTGTTTTGGGAGACTTCCTTTCGTATAGCCTAGCTGGAAACAGCTCAGCACTTGAAGGACAATATCCAGTACAACACATACCCTTTATTTCCACTTGTCTTGAACAAGTGCCACTGTTCTTCTCATCTGTTTAGTGATAGCCGCACTTACTTTCATTTCGTCACTTCAATGCAAGTCATATAAAAATGAATGGTGCAACAGCCTATTAGTGCCTTAAGCAGCTAACACGACCGCTCTCCAACCTGATGGCCGTGTCGTCAGCGTGATGACATCATCAGGGGGAACTAATCGCCTTTCTTATTCTTATCTCATTACAAATAATCGTTTGTATCTGTTTATAAATCGCGCTCCATTCAAACACCAGTATTGTAGTACTCATTCACAACAGTAAATAGTCGCGTTCTAGCCTAGAATTCAAAGATGGCAGGGAAGTTAATAAAAGCAAACATAAGAATAGGAAATTCCAAAATAGAACAAGTGCAACATTTCTGTTACTTAGAAAGCATTATAACTGAAGACAAAATGTGCAACAAGGAACAAGATAGAATGTACTGTTGGGAGATCAGAAGAATGCATATGCCCGGTGAGGCACGGGACGATGGGGTTTTCATCAGCAGAGCCAGTGACGCAGTTGTTGCCATAGCAACTCCGCTACTATCCAGGCGACTTCGAATTATCTTCTACTGGCAGCTCTTTGCTCTTTTCAGTTGTAATCCAGCAAACTGCAATGTGTGAGTCAACGTTTTCGTGTAGTAGATACAAGAAGATAAGATCCGATCTGTCTGGGCAGAATAGGAAGTTCGTGCTTGCGGGCTACATTCCTCATTCCTGCGTTCTTCTCATCTCTATACAGTAGATGAGTGCGAGCGCGCAGCATGTTTTAGGGGAGTTAAGGACCTGCCGTAAGGGATCTCCGCTTCAACAAGATACGAGACATCCCACCTAATGCGTTCGAGGACATGAAGATATTGAGCACGCTCTTGCCGAATAACAATCACATAACACGCCTCCAGAATGGTGTCTTAAGTGGTCTGAGGGAGCCAAAATGCTTGTACCTGTACAAGAACAGGATGCGAAAGATTGAAAGCAAGGTCTTCCAAGGCCTTTCAAAACTGGAGCAACTGCTGAAGATGACGAAAGATGAAAGAGACGAAATATGTCCCCTTTAAAAATAAAATGGAAATAAACAATATTGCACAGTATTGTAAAGTTGGAGTTGCTCATTTATTTAAGACCTTCTATCTAGTTGAGGTTGACAATACGAATTAATTATGAAATTTATTTCTTGTGATGCACGAAGGAAATCAAAAGAAGAGTAGCTCTCGCTAAACAGTCCTGTCAATCTAAGAGAAGTCTTGTAAGAAATACCCATATAAGTTTCGAAACAAGAAACGCTTTTGCAAAATAGTTTGTCTTGAGTGTACTAATTTACAGTTGAGAGAGCTGGACTATTGGAAAGAAGGAAATATATTCATTGGAAGGAACTGAAATGTGGATATGGAGGAAAATGACGAGGACATGCTGGACTGATAAGAAAGGCGAATCGAGATGTTCTAAAAGAAATCACTGAAAAACGGTGGCTGATAAATGACATGGAAGGAAGGAAGATAAAAATTGTAGGTCATATCCTGAGACATAATGACTTCCTGCAAACGTCTCTGAGGGAAAAATACTAGGAAAGAAAGGAAGAAGAAGAGCAAGCAAGTTATACTTCGAGTACGTGAGGAATTTGATTGGATATGCAAACCACAAGGTAGTGAAGAGAACAGCAGAATTGAGAGGAAAATGGTTAGAGCGACAATGCTCAGCCTTTAGTGTATGATCAGGTAGGACGTGAGCGCGCTAACGCTAGTGGTTGTGAGGCTGCTATTTTCCGGAACTTTCCATTCCATTCCTATAAAGAATAACTGTGCAGATTTATTTATTTATTTATTTATTTATTTATTTATTTATTTATTTATTTATTTATTTATTTATTTATTTATTTATTTATTTATTTATTTATTATTCTTATATATTTTAATGCCGGGAATGTCTAAGGATGTTCGACTAGCCTGGTACAAGTCTTTCTTTCTGACGCTCATGGGCGACCTACCTATCTGTATGTGTGATGATGATGATGATGATGATGGTGGCGGTGGTGGTGGTGGTGGTGGTGGTGGTGGTGGTGGGGTGGGGAGAGGGTAGAGCCTGGTGTCGGCACATAGCTTACTCCAGTCGGGTAACATCAAAGGGTCTGTTCAAGGCGTTCACTTTCTTATCCGATGGACGAATCACCATCAACAGCGTCGTATGCCTTCACTTCGTATGAATACTGCGGAGAGGTTTGGCATTGAATTCAGGATTTTGGCACGCAATCTAGTGATAAGAAATTGTTTACCCATACCCTTCCTACCCTGCCGGCTAACATTCCAAAAACTGGACTCGAACAGGCTACCACATAGACTTGACACCTTAACGATCATGTCCACAAGGTGGACACAAGTGACAACTGACTTTTTCTACAGTCAGATTTACAGATTGAAAAACACCCAAAAAACTAAAGCGGCTAAGTTACTTACATGTAAACAAGAATTCACGCTATAATGCTAAGTTCTTCCTCTGGTGCCTTCCCACAGAAGGTTGAGGGCCACCATGTAACCATTCCTTGTAGGATTCCGCTTCTCGTACCGTGGATGTCTAATCGCTGTCGGATATTCCAACCCCACGTGTCCCTTCTGTCTTGCCTTCTAAGATCTCTTGTATCCGACTGCATCTGTCATTTCCTGAGGGGGTTCAGACTTAGTACAATTTTTGACACGACGGAGTACCTCCTTGTTGGCAACACAGTCCATCCATGGCATCTCCGATACACCTGCAATTCAACAGCCTGCAGTCCATTCATTGACGAAGCCCTTGGTGTCCAGACATCGACACCCTGCAAAATCACCGAAATAATACATGGTACCTCATGACATGACAACCAGTATCGAATCGAAAGTCACGGCAGCACAGAGGACGCTTTAACTTGAGGGATGGAGATCACGCAGTACCAATCCTCGTTTTGATTTCTACCCAGATACCATTCTTGTGTACTTAGAATGTTACACCTTTTCAGTGATATATCTGGCCTTGCTGATAACAAACTTACTGATTTCTGCTTGCTGATTTTAATTAATTTGTTTCTCTGAATGTTTATCTCAGGACCAAATGTCTTGTTTACTTAGTTATTCCATTTCCCATGGAATTGAATACCCTCTATATCGTCAGTTAGCATCACGATGCCATCTGCATAGCATATGGTGTTCATTCGCTTCCCGTTGACTTTCATAATGTAAAGCTACTTCTTTAACGTCTCACTAACACATCAAAGGTTTTCGGAGACTAAAAGATGGGTAAGGGGTACGATCCGGCCCCGCGGTGTAGGGGGTAACGCGTCTGTCTGTCATGAGGTGGCCACGGGTTAGATTCCCGGCCGGGTCTGGGTTTTTATTGATAATGATTAATATCCCTGGCCTGGGGACTGGGTATTTGTGACGTATTTAACCTTCCTTTCCTCACACCAAACATTACACACTACCGCCATTCCAATTACACGCAGGTTCATAAAATATAGTGCCAGTAGGGGCAAAAGATCCACATGGGTCGACGCCCCGAACAAATAGCAATTTATAAAAGGGATAGGATTTGAAATATAGAAGCCGTGGTCATAATTAAGGCACAGCCCCCGTATTTGACTGGTGTAAAAATGGGAAACCACGGAATACCATCTTCAGGGCTGCCGGCGGTGGGATTCAATCCCACTATTTGCCGAATGCGAGCTCAAGGCAGCGCGACCCTAACCGCACGGTCAACTCACTCAGTATTCTACAGAGTACACGGATTAATCTTCAGATATGATCGGCAGAGAGTAGTACCGGTACCTGATGTTCAAATTTGTGCCTGTCAAAAATATGTTGTACGTCAGTTCTAACACTTGACATTTTATGTATCCCGGCACATCTGCACTTGTCATCGACGTCCAGTATAAAATGAAACTTTTCACCGAAGACAATTCGACCCAATGCTATGTGAATCTGGTCCAGCAGCAGTGCGGCCGCTGTTAGCTGACTGGTTGCCGGGGGTGTAATTTCTACTCCAGTAACGATTTAATAAAATACCAAGTGGTCACCCTCGTATTAATAAGTCTCTGGATATTTGTCTGTGACACACCTCATACATTTCGATTCCCACAATTATTTTATCGCCCGCTCGGGTTTTAACGCAGAGTAATACAGTTATTTGAACATGCCAGGTTTTTCAGCGGATGATGCATTGCCATTCAAACTGTGCAATTGGTTCAGCCGTGAATTCCACCGCGAGGCACTATCGCAATCAATGAAAGTAAGTAGCCAACACAGGCTATAAGTTTCGTCTCTGTGAGTAAAGATTACTCTACATATTTGTACATCATAGATCGTGATGCGCAGTTTCAGTGCATTGCTGCAGCCGCTAGTAAGTCATCATCATCATCATCATCTGTTTACCCTCCAGGTTCGGTTTTTCCCTCGGACTTAGCGAGGGATCCCACCTCTACCGCCTCAAGGGCAGTGTCCTGGAGCTTCAGGCTCTTGGTCGGGGGATACAACTGGGGGGTATGACCAGTACCTCGCCCAGGCGGCCTCACCTGCTATGCTGAACAGGGGCCTTGTGGAGGGATGGGAAGATTGGAAGGGATAGGCAAGGAAGAGGGAAGGAAGCGGCCGTGGCCTTGAGTTAGGTACCATCCCGGCATTCGCCTGGAGGAGAAGTGGGAAACCACGGAAAACCACTTCCAGGATGGCTGAGGTGGGAATCGAACCCACCTCTACTCAGTTGACCTCCCGAGGCTGAGTGGACCCCGTTCCAGCCCTCGTACCACTTTTCAAATTTCGTGGCAGAGCCGGGAATCGAACCCGGGCCTCCGGGGGTGGCAGCTAATCACGCTAACCACTACACCACACAGGCGGACCGCTAGTAAGTCAATGATCATAAAATTTAAAACATTCTTCAGCTCACATTTCTTTCTTTCTTTCTTTCTTTCTTTCTTTCTTTCTTTCTTTCTTTCTTAATCTGCTTACCCTCCAGGGTTGGTTTTTCCCTCGGACTCAGCGAGGGATCCCACCTCTACCGCCTCAAGGGCAGTCTCCTGGAGCGTGAGACATTGGGTCAGAGATACAACTGGGGAGAATGGCCAGTACCTCGCCCAGGCAGCCTCACCTGCAATGCTGAACAGAAGCTTTGGTGAGGGATGGGAAGATTGGAAGGGATAGACAAGAAAGAGGGAAGGAAGCGGCCGTGGCCTTAAGTTAGGTACCATCCCGGCATTTGCCTGCAGGAGAATTGGGAAACCACGGAAAAACACTTCCAGGATGGCTGAGGTGGGAATCGAACCCACCTCTACTCAGTTCACCTCCCGAGGCTGAGTGGACCCTATTCCATTTCTCGTACCACTTTTCAAATTTCGTGGCAGAGCCGGAAATCAAACCCGGACCTCCGGGGGTGGCAGCTAATCACACTAACCACTACAAAACAGACGCGGACCTGAGCTTACATTGCACATGCTTATTTTATGTTCGTTCAAACTGTCAACGGTCCTATAAAACGCTGAATTATCTGAATTTTATCCCACAGGAAATCCTTGCTGTTCAAATAGAATTATGATGAGATACAGGCGCGACGCACTGTTCATTCTGGTGCAGGCTAGAAGAAGTCTGAGCTCAACTTCGACGTATTGATTGAGTGAGGTATAAGCGGTGTAGGGGGCAACGCTTCCGCCTGTCACCCGGCGGCCCCGGGATCGTTTCCCGGCCGGGTCAGGGTTTTTTAACGGTAATTATTAATTTCCCTGGCTTGGGGACTGTGTTTTGTGTCGTCCTTAACATTCCTTTCCTCACATTGAACACTTTACACTTCCGCAATTACATAATACATGCAGTTTCCTCACATATGGTGCCAGTAGGGGCAAAAGATCTACATAGGTCGACGCCCCGAACAAATAGCATTTTAAAAATGAAAAATTAGATGAAAAGAGGTATAAGCGATGGCAGTAACGCCGTTTCTTCTTCTTCTTCTTCTTCTTCTTCTTAATAATAATAATAATAATAATAATGATAATAATAATGATAATAATAATAATGTCCGACTCGTTGGCTGAATGGTCAGCGTACTTGCCTTCGGTTCAGAGGGTCCCGGGTTCGATTCCCGGCCGGGTCGGCGATTTTAACCTTCATTGGTTAATTCCAACGGCCCGGGGGCTGGGTGTTTGTGCTGTCCCAACAACCCTGCAACTCACACACCACATATAACACAATCGTCCACTACAATAACACGCAGTTACCTACACATGGCAGATACCGCCCACCCTCATCGGAGGGTCTGCCTTACAAGGGCTGCACTCGGCTAGAAATAGCCACACGAAATAATAATAATAATAATAATAATAATAATAATAATTGCTTTACCTCTCACTAACTACTTTTCCGGTTTTTGGAGACGCCGATGTGCCGAAATTTCGTCCCGCAAGAGTTCTTGTACGTGCCAGTAAATCTACCGAAACGAGGCTGCCGTACTTAAGTACCTTCAAGTAGGCCTACAACCAGGCTGAGCTAGGAACGAATCTGCCAAATTGGGGTCAGAAGGCCAGCGCCTCAACCGTCTGATCCTCTCAGCCCGGCACATCATTTCTTAAGCAGCAAGAACTTGTGATGGATGTCGTGAAAATATGGCATCAAGAGTTGGTTTGTGTATACGCCAGTGGATTTAGCATACTGCAGTCTAATGGCACCTTCTGGCTCTGTGAGGAATAGGGTTACCAGATGTACGGTTTCGTCCGGAATATTATGACTTCCTCTCATTTTGTTCCACGTAAGATGCACGCTTTAAACAGTACGCCGAATGTACATTTTTTTTAAATATCGCGGTTTAGACCATACTACAGCATCGAAATAATGAAGTGGCGTATAGCTTTTAGTGTCGGGAGTGTCCTAGGACATGTTCGGCACGCCAAGTGCAGGTCTTTTGATTTTGACTCCCGCAGGCGACCTGCGCGTTGTGATGAGGATGAAATGATGATGACAACACACACACACAGCCCGCGTGCCGGCGAAATTAACCAAATGGCTAAAATTCCCGACCCTGCCGGGAATCCAACCCGGGTCCCCTGTGACCAAAGGCCAGCACGCTAACCATTTAGCCATTTAGGCGGACACAGTATCAAAGAACAGCGCTGTTATGATCGAGTACAAAAAAATCTGTATTCTGACCAAGAAGATCAGTCGTCACAGTTGAGAACACCGCCACTGGCAGTGTGCTAATGGTGCTGGTGTGAATGTAGAACATGTTAAGAATGGCGGAATCATTATTTTTGTAACAAAGTGACACACACACACACCAAATAAATTGAATGATTTGCTTACTGGAGAAGTTAAGATGTGTAGAAACGATTTAAAACATATCTATACAGTTTTTGATTATTATCTATGTAAATGGCTTGAGTTTATTGATTCTAATACTTTTTGTATTGATGAATTGAATAACTCTAGGAAACTCACCAAAGTTGAGCGAAATTTCAAGATTTTAAGACCTGTGGACACAATAGCTGTAGAGGAAGAGCTGAGTTTGGATGACGTGTGTTCAGAAATTGTTGAAATAGTCAGTTTGATTTCTGGGCAGGATAGTGCTCTTAAACCAGTACCAGAGAGATGCGTATGTATTACAGGTTTCATTGGCCCAGAGAAAACCCGAACTACATTTTGATGGATTTTTTGTACTTTATTTAGGTGTCAATAAAACGCTATGTTATGCCAATCATGTGTGTCAATTATTATCTCTCCACCTGCAATATTCTGTGAGGTATTGCCTCGTCAAATGTTAACGGACTTTTGGGTTGCCCAGTATATCAGAAAACTGCAAATAAATACTACTGAATTTCATAAAAGTACTCTAGTCGAATGATTTAACATCGACTCTAAAGTTCAATTGAGACTTAAAGTATCCACAGTTGATACTTCGGTTAAAGTACTGAAAATCAACAACAAGAAGTCAAAAACACTCTTAAATATCACCCCTCTCAGCTTGGATTGAACCCTCTATCTCGGAAAGTAAAGGCTTACGACAGGTAGACGAAATATTTTAACAGAGTCTGTACATTTATAGTTAATGGAGCTGCCTAGCCGAGGGAGTATATTATAACCTTCGAATGGTCTCCACATCAGTTATAGAGCCGCTGAAGTTTATAGTAAAGAAGAAGTCAATGGAAATTGAACGGAAGTATACGTCCAGCCTTTATACGTCCAGTTACTATACGTCCAACTGTATTTGTCCGCCGAGATAACTTGCTCATTTTAATAGGAAATTTTGATGTAAATAGGATGAAGGCGTAAATTCATAAGATCAAAACTCTGTGGTCATCGGATAATTATATCCCGAAAAAATCGTCTAGTTCATAAGCAGAAACAAGGAACACATGTCAGCGGGAGAATAAAACAAGTTTTATATGTGGTATTCAGGTCCAGCAATAGCATATACCGCGGAGGCCATAGTTTGTACAATGCAAGTTCAGTGATCAAGAAGGCGTTTGTGAAACAATCAAGTGTACCCGTCAAGAAGATTATAGATGAATTGTTAAGCGTGTTCCTTTGTATGATTTCTTAACTGAGTTACCTTGTCATAGAAGGCATTCCTCTGATGCAAAAAACAAATGGAAAGGGAATTATAGACCAGTTATTTGTCAGAAATTATAAAATGCGAACCAATGTTATTATTGTAATATTTGAACAGGATTTTGTTTCATATGAACAATGCCAGTGTAAGAATTGAGATTGAAGGTCGAGAGAAAGAACTGCTAGGTACATTTAAGAAGGAAGCTTGCTGAAAATTGTAGGACTTGAGAAGTTATTGTGAGAGGAATACGGAAATATGTTGTAATAGTAATAATAGTCTTACATAACAAACAAGGCGAGTGTTTCTGGATTAACACTGAAATATTTTGTGTCATATATCGTTGTACTAATTACGATTGTACAGGTTTCAGGTCAGAATGCCCACGAATGTGGAAGATTGTAACTGTAATACCATAACAAAATAAACTATGAGGGCTTGAACAGGATTAGTGTCCCGACAGGCCTGGAACTATAGGCAAATGAAATAACATTAAATATTCAACCAGATGAGAGGATGGAGATGAGCTACAAGAATCCGTCAACGATAAGTACCCCCAAGAAGTTGTCTTTCCTCTATTCTGTCATGTAGAATGCATAGCAGTAGCGTAGATTTTTCTTTTATTTTTCATGAGGTGACATAATTAAAATACAACTTGAGTAATATAATGTGATCGTCGCAAATATTCAATGATATCCGTAATTGCAGTTATTTTTTCGATAAGGAGATATTGGAATCATGTTTTGCGTGCAATATTCAACATGTTAAGCACGCATTAGTGGTAATTATTCCGGGGTTTCTTAAAAATTGTTCGAGAATGTAGGAAATATTGTCTTCATAATTGAAATGACTTACTAGCTACTGCGTAGATAATTCTTGTGAGATGATGCAATTTACGTTTTGGGTTTGAGATATTCTTATGTGATAACTTTCATGTTCGCGTATGAATTGTGTAAGATGTGAATATTTCGTCAGGTTAATGCTAGGATGATTCTAACACGTATTTGATGATGTGAAGGTTTCTTCGGATATATGTGCTTGTATATTTTTGGATGGATAATTATGAATAAGCATGGTACGCCTGTAAGATGGCGTGAATAGTACATGATAGGGTCGTGTTAATATGATAAAATGCGGTAGCTGTGATATATATGATTAGTTGAAAATAAGCATTACGGAAGTGTAGTGTGGTCTTCGAAAATTGTAATGAAATGAAGGTTGCGAATGATTAAATAAAATGTTCTTCATACGAAGTTGAAGTGGCATCAGGAATACACAAGCAATAGGACATGATGATAGTATTTTGCATAATGTTCTGAAAATTATGAGTATCGAAATGTGTGTTCAGTCATCAAAATATTCATCTTTGGCACGATGAAGATGCGAATGTTACATATTTGAACAGATGATCATTGATAGAGGATCTACGACAGTAGAAGACATTAAGATGACGGCAATGAGATGTCTCAACTTAAGTGATGTTACCGCCACCTGAAGCCGTGCATGACTAGTATTTATTTAAGTAGTTGCTTTGTAGTATGGTTTCTCGTAGAGAGTAGTAGATCTTCATAATTTTCAGGAGAATAATCTCGGTGAAGCCAGATGCTGTTGGATCGTTTCCAAGTTTTCTTGTTTATTGATGATATTATCAGCTAGATGTTGTGTATTTTAGGTGCGGCGGAAATGAGTTTCTAACAGGTGATAGCGGTGAATATGGGTTATTATGGGATATTCAAGTTGTTAGATAGATGCGATAGATTCATGCGATGAGTCATAATATTGATGGAATATAGAAAGACAAAATCTTGGATTAATGGATGACAAATACGAGTGAAATAACTGGATATTTCTTATTTTAATTCTATGATTGGCGGACAGTGAGAAGATAGTATAATAATTTAATATGTCGTGATAAGAAAGCCTTCAGCAAGTTCCATGTTGGATTTGTTACAAGTCAAGATTTGAATTTAAGTTAGTTTATTACTAACATGTGATTAATTGTGTTATGATCCAAACCAACAAAGCGTGCAATATCAATTCTATTCTTATTTTCCAATCATGTTGTAATGTAAATATTATTGTTATTCTATTTCCATTTACGTTTGATTAATTAAATTGGAATATCCTTCAGAGAATTTTCGTGATTTTCATTTCGTTGAATTGGGAATTAGAACAGCCTTACATAGTTAAGTGGAATGCATTATTTCTATAGCAATAAGAGCCTAGTATCAAGTAGAAATGAACTGTAACCGGTGTTCGTCGAGTGTCCATGCCCGTGAGTGGAGACTCATGTAACTCCGTTGACGCCAGCCGAGGCGTACCTACACTATTTCCGAACCCTTAATTGAATCGACCCACGGACGGTTAATATATGTGTGCTCGGTTCGTCGGGAATGCCATGGGATCGATTCTCGTCATGAAAACGAAATATAAAATTTCCTCTTCTGGAGAGAAACATGACTCGGGGTTTCACTCACAGGGGCACGTTACCAAATAGATATAATGAAATGTAACGAAACAAGCATCAAGTAATAGAATATGGTAACAAATGACGTTTCACCTTCAAAATAGTGGCTACTACCCCATAATGAAAGTACCGGTTCGTCATATAATCGGTGTCTACACTGTTAAACAAGCAAGACTGAACGTCCTGCGAGGCGAAATATTGGTTAAGACGTGGGAATAGAAAGGGATGGATCCAAGGATCAAACCCCCACTACAATAGTTTGTGTTAGAGTTGTGTACAATAGTGTCATGCCTACATTTTGAAACGGAGAACAGCTATTCTAGCGAATGACTTGTACTGTTGTGAAATAATATCAGAACATTGATGTTCATAATGCGAAAGGTTTATAAACAGATACAAACGATTATTTCTACATGAGATAATTAATTATGAAGGTACAGTACGTGAGCGACATACCACCATTCCAGTTTGCTAATAACAAACAAGAAATTAACCTATATGTTGACTGTAATCTTGTGTACATGTTGCAGGATTGTATCCGAAACATAAGCTGGTGCAGGAGATCACTACACATTGTCCCATAGTGCGTCACGGTTAAATGTAAGTCCCATCTGGTCGGTATTCTTTGGTAACAATACAATGTATAGTAAACATTTGGTATATATTGCAGTAATATACTGTACATTTATTATTAATTATCTAATGTAGAAATAATCGTTTGTTACTGCTTATAAATCTCCCGCATAATCAACATCAATATTCTGATAATTCATTTACAAAGTGTACATGCCTTTCTTTACAATAGATGTTTCCCGCTGGGCTGAGTGGCTCAGACGGTTGAAGCACTGGCCTACTGACCCCAACTTGGCAGGTTCGATCCTGGGACCGTCAGATGATATTTGAACGTGCTTAAATACATCAGCCTCGTGTCGGTACACGTACTGGCACGTAAAAGAACTCCTGCGGGATTAAATTCCTGCACCTCGGCGTCTCTAGAAGCCAGTAGTAGTTTGCGGGACGTAAACTCAATAACATTATTATTATTATTATTATTATTATTATTATTATTATTATTATTATTAGAGGTTCCCAGTTCCAAACTTTGTGCATTACATGACCTTACATACAACTAAAACAAATGGCTTTACAGGGGTTCGAACCCAAGTTTGTTCACTTTCTAGTCCGTGTCTTAACCAGCGACCACCACTCAAGACGCTTAGCCTTGCGTGTAGAGAGTATGCATTGCGGACTCCTATTGCATAACGTACCAGTATTTTCATTCTTTGTACACTATTGTGTAGTGGCCCCAATTTCGATGGTGACTCGTCATCTGGTATCATTGTCTACTATTTGATGCTGGTTTCGTCACATTTCATGGTACCTATTTGGTGCCCCCCCCTGTCAGTCCACATTAGAAATGAGTACTTGGTTTTCTCCACGGGTAAGGACGGCCGGCAAAAGAACAAACTACCCTATTCTACTTAGCGCCGAACATACCTTTCAATTCTCGAAGAGTCTTCGTGACTTGTACGGAGATGAATTTGCAGGATTTGGTTTCGTTCATTTACGTTAGTATTATAAATTTCACAAAATAACTGTCAGGGGAAGATCAATGCTCGTAAAAATTCAATTCAATAATGCTGATGGAGCCGTTTGATGATTTAAGGGCCCTATTATTGAGGTCTTTGCCCCGAGCCGTAGAAATGAAAATTCATCAGGAAAAAGTATATTTATCCCTACTGGATGTGGCCCTGGAGATAAAGTGTACTGTAACACAAGGGAAATTTATAAAGTAATTTTGAGGATTTTTTTACATAATGGTTGGTTGCTATATTTGATATACGTGGTTTCATTAAAATGTTTGGGAGATATGGTTCTTTAGGATTTTTTATTGTATATTTCAAGTCAGTCACTGCAACTTCTCTTATTAATGCCTGATCGAGGTTTAACGATTTGCAGAACTCGACGAAAAAGATAGGAATGGTTTCTCTTCACTGATCACAAATCCGATGGCTTTGATATCATACAATAGGTACTCCTATTGATCGATAGGTAATATTGGTTCATATGTTGCTTCCTTTTCATAGTGAATGTCATGGGTCATGTCTCGGGCGTTTCAAATATGATCATCAGATCTATTATAAAGCCCTTTAGATGGTCTTTGAAGGCTTCTATGTCAATTCGACGAGTGCTGCCTGTAACAGATATATACTGAAACTCCTTGAAGACTGTACGCCAGAGTTTCTTAACGCTTGAACAATGGCAGATCGTATTTTATGAAACCTTGTATTTCGTAGTGTTTCGCCATGGCAGCAGTAACCGAGGACTTGAGCAAGCGTTTCTAATTCATTGTTGTAGCGCTGACAACGATTAGTGTCCATGGTCCTGCCTTGAATTGCGCTTACAAATGAACGTCGCCTTGTCATTTGCTACAAGACAATCATCTGTTTTTTCACAAGTTGCTTTACGTCGCTCCGACACAGATAAGTCTTATGGTGACGGTGGGACAGGACGGGAATAGCACTGTCAAGAAGGCGGCCTTGTTCTTAATTAAGGTACAACCCCAACATTTTACTGGT
The DNA here is from genome assembly GCF_040414725.1 of Anabrus simplex. Taxonomy (NCBI): domain Eukaryota; kingdom Metazoa; phylum Arthropoda; class Insecta; order Orthoptera; family Tettigoniidae; genus Anabrus; species Anabrus simplex. The sequence goes on along the minus strand of NC_090266.1, from coordinate 1,104,595,835 downwards.
GTGGAAATGAGAAACCAAATAAAACCATCATCCGGGCTCCCAACAGTGGGGTTCGAACCCACTACCTCCTGAATACTGGATACTGGATACTTAAGCGACTGCAGCTCTCGAGCTCGGTATATAATCCTCGAAGGCGAATAACCTACTGATTGGTTGTAGAGTGCTGACGAAAAAGGATAACTCCTTTAACGTTCTCATAATAAATAATAATGGTATTGGCTTTACGTCACACTAACTATTTTTCGATTTTCGGAGACGCCTTTCACCTTTCTGTGGGAGGTCACACCACTTTTAAATTCAACTTCTCTGAACTTGGCTTTTAATTTCCGGGGTCTAAGAAACAACAAATGCGTTATATCAAACTACCATTGCACCGGTAATTTTTCAGGAACGCGTGATATCCCAGTGGTATTGTTAGTAGTTTCTTACATTCAAGTAGTCACGATTTGAAATCCGGCCAATTCATGACATACCTTTGATATGGAAAGTCAAGTCCCAATGTCGTGCACAAATTTCATATAAAACTGGAGGTCTTTTGGCTTCCGATCACAAAATTAACAGTGTAGTAACACTACAATCTTGTTAGTTTATACGAATAAATATTCTTAATCCTTGGGTGAGTGGTCTTAAAATACTGCTCGCAGAGCCCGGGTTCGATTTCCGACCAGATGGAGGGATATTATTCTTAGACTGTGCTCAGGGATTAGTTATATATACTGTCCTCAAGATCCCTGCAATTCCAACACACGCACAATACAAAGTACTACCCTCCGTCACACTACCCATACTCACTGGTGGACTGTCTTACAATGGCGGCACCAGGCTAGCAACAGCAACGTGAAATAATAATAATAATAATAATAATAATAATAATAATAATAATAATAATAATAATAATAATAATAATAATAATAATAATGATGATGATGATGATATGAGTAAAGAAGTGGAATCGGAGGTAAGGCTTTTTGCGGATGATGTTATTCTCTATAGAGTGATAAATAAGTTACAAGATTGTGAGCAACTGCAACGTGACCTAGAAAATGTTGTGAGGTGGGAAGCAGGCAATGGTATGTTGATAAACGGAGTTAAAAGTCAGGTTGTGAGTTTCACAAATAGGAAAAGTCCTCTCAGTTTTAATCACTGCGTTGATAGGGTGAAAGTTCCTTTTGGGGATCATTGTAAGTATCTAGGTGTTAATCTAAGGAAAGATCTTCATTGGGGTAATCACATAAATGGGATTGTAAATAAAGGGTACAGATCTCTGCAGATGGTTATGAGGGTGTTTAGGGGTTGTAGTAAGGATGTAAAGGAGAGTGCATATAAGTCTCTGGTAAGACCCCAACTAGGGTATGGTTCCAGTGTATAGGACCCTCACCAGGATTACCTGATTCAAGAACTGGAAGAAATCCAAAGAAAAGCAGCTCGATTTGTTCTGGGTGATTTCCGACAAAAGAGTAGCGTTACAAAAATGTTGCAATGTTTGGGTTGGGAAGAATTGAGAGAAAGAAGAAGAGCTGCTCGTCTAAGTGGTATGTTCCGAGCTGTCAGCGGGGAGATGGCGTGGAATGACATTAGTAGACGAATAAGTTTGAATGGCGTTTATAACAGTAGGAAAGATCACAATATGAAGATAAAGTTGGAATTCAAGAGGACAAACTGGGGCAAATATTCATTTATAGGAAGGGGAGTTAGGGATTGGAATAACTTACCAAGGGAGATGTTCAATAAATTTCCAATCTCTTTGAAATCATTTAGGAAAAGGCTAGGAAAGCAACAGATAGGGAATCTGCCACCTGGGCGACTGCCCTAAATGCAGATCAGTATTGATTGATTGATTGATTGATTGATTGATTGATTGATTGATTGATTGATTGATTGATTGATTGATTGATTGATTAATTGAATAATATTAATAATGGACTGATGACGCTGATGGTGTCTCCTTCAGGAAAAGCATCATTAATAATAATAATAATAATATAAAAAGCAATTGTCTCAAAAGACAGGTGATTAAACATTCAAGATCTCAGTACTGTATATCCCTAGAGCATTGACTGTCCAAGTGGATTCGGTTAAGAGACCTATATGGAGAGCAGGAGAATTAGAGTTCGAGTACCGGGGGCGGTTACATGTCATCCCCTTCGTCTAATGATCAAACATCTAAAATCATTTCTGAACAATTGTCTTTTTTTATTTTTTGGAAACTGAAAAATAATGAGACACAAGGACTACAGAACATGTTATATACTGGAATTCATTGTACTTACCTCCCAACCGAAGTTCCGCCGTACCTTGAACCATTTCATAATCGTTCTTTGCAAAGCATTGGTACATGCCACGATCTTCACGTGTTACTGCAGAAATCTGCAGCCGCGAACCACCGGATCCCACGATTCGAATCCTGATTAGAAACAAACAAGATAATAAAAATCAGTTTATACTGAAGCGTAAATGAGGACAATTCCGGACAACAAAAGACTACATTTAACGTGTGTTAATGTGCTCTAAGACCAGCTGAAGTGTCAGGCTCCTTACTGGAAAAATTATCCCACATATTCCGCAGCTAAAACTATTTTGAAGAATGGGTTAGACATGTCAGTAATAGGATGAGCTCAATAACAGGATGGTCAGTTTTAAAAACAATAGTATAATTACAATATTAAAACCATGTACAGTATTTGTATTAAGGTTTACTGTCGTCTCCCACAATGTTTCACGTTCCGTTGTTGTAAGGATCAAGAAAATAAACTTTCTTCGGCTAGAAAATACACACATGCTTACTGCCCGTCTGGTGGATATGATCGTGAAAGAGTCAAGTTCTTATGATCTGCCAAACTAGTAAGGTGGTTCAAGTGCCATTGGTGGAATCAGTTTTCACCATCTGATTGTTGATAGGCAGGGTAGAAGAGGTGGTGGTATACAATTTATATTCAGTAGATTGCGTGCCAAAATCCTGGATTAAAATCCCTAAACCTCCCCGCAGTGTTCATATGAATTGAGGGCATATGATGCTGTTGATGGTGATTCGTTCGTTGCATTGCGACGTTAAGCTTCGAGCAGAATCTTTGGTTTTATTCAGCAGGACGCACTTAGACGCTCAGATCACCCATGCGGATCAGTTAGGAGACCTGCAGTTTTCAATCATATTCGTTGACTGCCGAATACTTTCCTTGATAGAACAATTTATTGTCCCCTTATAAACCCTTGCGAATTAATCCGAACAATGTATACCGGGTGAGTCAGCCACGCCTGACGTTTTATGCTGTTAGGCATCCCACCGAACGTCAACTGGTGTCGTATTCTATTCTCCTTTGAAGTACACCAAACAATAATCGCCTTTTATCACTCACTGCACCATTACCTTTGCACAAACATGAACCGTATGCGACAGGAATTTACATAATGCATCAAACTGTCATACGGTTATGTACAAACTACGTGCCAATTATGAGTTCTCAGTTAGGTATGAAATGAACGCTAAAAGCGATGGCGTTCCGATATAAAACTTGTGTGCATTTGTGAAGCGGAAGTAGTCGTCCATCTAGTAGGCTTTCTGGAAACCTACTCGCTGGAGTCACCGTCGTGTCATAGTTTAAGTGCGCTGCTGTTAATACAGCTGCGTTTGGTGGGTGGGTTCGAACCTCACTTGAGCCTGCAAATTTTATTCGCATTATGTACTTTGAGAATCATCCACAGAGCCAATGTATCCGAACGCATTCACGTCGTGGGTTAATTAATTAATTAATGTATTTATTTTGGCATTGTTCCAGGCCATTAGGGCTTCTTATGTGGATGTTGTATAAGCAGGGCTGGACAAGGATAGAATGGACGGGTACTTAAGTCCACTTCACTGAGCAACAGCCTGTGAGGGCAGTAAGTGTTCGAATAGATGGCCCTCGGCAGTAATGCACATTTCAGCTCGCCCTTGAGCTGCCATTCGGGCTCTTTGTAGCGTTGTAGGTGTTACGGATTCACAGGCTTCCGTAATAAGTTTCGAACGCTTTCAGGATTATCCGGCTGCTGAGCGTACACTACATCCTTCAAATAGCCCCATAGGAAGAAGTAAAGTGGCGTCAAATCCGGCGATCTAGCAGGCCAGGTGACAGATCCTCCCCTTCAGATTGATCCGTATCACCAGTTCCCGGTCCAATCATCATGATTTTATTAATCTGCATATTCAAATTATCATCATTTTATTAACCAGCATATTCAGATATAGCAACCATGCAGAGCCCGAACTTCGTGCTTTAAGAGAAGGCGACCCCATAGCGCAAGTTAGTGACCATGCTATTGCTTGTGAAGACCCCGGACAGGAAGGAAGGTTTATATCAAACTGACTGGTAAACACCCCGGAGATAGCGTCATCCAGCCCGGGAGAGAGAGAAAAAAGATCGTGCGAGGGTGACAGAGAGTTTTGAATTTGTCACATGGAGCTAATAGTGCACACTACACGTAGCTAAATATGAGCACTTCAGCCCTGACAGCATGTCAATAGAGCAAGCTATTTCCAGACGAGTGCCAGTTATTCACTGGAAAATAATTTAGGTTAATTTAATTAATGGAAGGCTCATTGCACTGTTGCGGTGAGAAGTAAGCAATATTAGGGTTTCTATACTGAAATTCAAACGACCGTTGAGGGCCAACGGCCAGTACACAAAGACAGCCTGGAGAGAGAATGGGGAAGTACCGCTCGTAATGGAAACCGAAATTTTCTATAAAGGAGAGCGAGCCGAGAAGCTCACCCCTTGTGACTGACAGACCAGTGCGAAGTGCGTTTCGTTCACGTGAAACATCGGGACCGCTTGCCTAAATTAGAGTGCCTAGAACCAAGTGATAGAAGAATTGTTATCCGGATGTAACCATCTCGCCCGAGCATATATTGTGATCCGAGAATAGCTGAACTAGACCGAGTTCGTGATTTTTAGTGCGGTTCACGCAAGATATATGCCTAATGAACTTGTCTGTGACCGGTTTCTTACCGTAATAGGCTCTACTTGTAACCGGACTCATTTATAAGTAGGAGATTAGCAAAACGATCTCGCATAGGTCAGAGAATCGTGCGCATTTACGTACGAGGCAGCAAGGAAGAGTATTTATTTGCAGCAGCCAGTTTCCAAGATGAGCAGAGGACAAGAATGAAGCAGACGGCAGCAATGATGGCGTTCCTAGTAGTCGAGTGCCATGATTCCAGATTTGACGTCCGCAGCTCCATGATAGCTTAATTCTACCACGAGCCCAGGATGGTGGCCGGAGTCAAATGGCGGAAGATATCAGGTGAGTTAATCGGCAATTTTTAGGCATGACCTATAATATAGGCTCGTCTCAAGCCCTTTTTTCCTTATTAATAATGTAAATATTTCATTATGTAACTTCAGTGCCTTAAGCATAGACATTCCATGTTTACTTTAATCATTTTAACTTGGGGCTGACGATACGCGCTAGCCATGTGTTTTATTAGCTTTGTTTAAGAAGATATGAGGGTAATGTTAGTTTAATGGTTATTATGTGTTTCTTATGTGGTTTTCTTTAGCGCCATTTTTGGGTGCCAGGATTAATGATGTCATTGTCGTCAGTTAACTTCGGAGGTAAGACCACCCCTAGTGTTTCGAGCGGGGATCCGGTACCTAATAATATTTAGTTAATGTCAGGATGTGCATGATTTGTATGAGGCATTTTTTCAGCCTGGAACCAGACCAGCGAAATAATTTCCACCATTGTGATGGGCGAGGAAATTTTAGATATATATGCAAGAAATCGATCCGTAGCCGAGAGTGAGATGCGAACCCGAAGGGGGTAGATTGTGAGGCCGGCATGAGCACAGGTATTTTTGTGTACTACCGCGAAGAGATAGTAGTGGAATTAGCCGTGTGAAGCCTTACTTAAAAGGCTGAGAATGAGCCGAGATTCAAATCTGTATGTTCGAGATACGAGACGCCGGAAGCTCTAATGATAATATATATGTTAAGTACGGGCTAGTGTGCACCCTGACCTGCCGTTTCTTATAACGCAAATGTTAGAATGCGATGAGGGCTTATGTGTGTCGCTTTCATGCCGAGATAGCAGCTGAAGCTCGTTTTTGTAAGCCACAAGGACAAACATTTGTAAGGAATTCAGGCAGTTTCAATGTCAGCGACCCAAGACGTGGTAGATGAGTGTACACATAGTACCATTAGTTTGTGTCCGAGGCAGAGGTATGATCTGTCTGCAGTTAAAGCGCCATGCCCGATGCTCATTCTTTTTCACAGCTCATCCGGTAATTTTAGCCTTGTCGACCGAGACCTGTCATGTGGGCAGGATACATCTGACGATATCCCGAGTTCGCGACCAGGATATCAAGCTACAACATCAAGTGTACTTGTGTGTTTTCTTTTCAGGATTTGTTTTCCTTTTCAGGACGTTTTTTCTGTGTATACTTGATTGTTTTTGTGTGTATTTCATCTTTGTCATGTGTTATTTGTGTGCGGCGTTGTTTAACGAGTGTACAGCACGAGCTGGATTTATAGTTGCGGGGTTCTGACCTCTCCAATTTATCCCGGCGGATCCCGTGATGTTAAATTCCGTGCTGTTTTGGGAGAAGTGTGTCAGTCTCAAGACAGGTTTTTTATGCATATTGTTTATCGACATGATCGGATTTTTATTTGTTAATTGGGGCGAGATATACGAGTCTATAATTGTATGTCAGTGGCAGTGTACAGTTAACTTGAGGATTCGTGCCATCCATAGATTAACACATCTGAACACTCCGCGAATATACATTGATACCACCGTAATTTTACTTTCGATATTTTGATTAGGGTTCGAGACCCATATTGCGACTCACATTTGTGACGTCGAGTTTTGTTGTGTAACTTTGTAAACTTGACTTTTTTAAACTTTATTTTACCGGGCGAGTTGGCCGTGCGTGTAGAGGCGCGTGGCTGTGAGCTTGCATCCGGGAGATAGTAGGTTCGAATCCCACTATTGGCAGCCCTGAAGATGGTTTTCCGTGGTTTCCCATTTTCACACCAGGCAAATGCTGGGGCTGTACCTTAATTAAGGCCACGGCCGCTTCCTTCCAACTCCTAGGCCTTTCCTATCCCATCGTCGCCATACGACCTATCTGTGTCGGTGCGACGTAAAGCCCCTGCCAAAAAAACTTTATTTTGATTGTTATCGTATTTCTCATGCATAGTTGATATTAAATTTGTTCCACCCTTTATTTCATGACTCCTCATTTACTAAAATATGTATTCTAGATGCTGTCCTATTCGACTTAATTTCATTTTAGTTAGATTTTGTGACCCACTTTTCAACCGAACGTTCCACGCAGATTCTCCACTGAGTCAGGCCAAAACTTAGAGGACAGGATAAGATATACTATCCATCGACCGGGATGTGTAACATACAGGTATTTGCGAACATCTGCTGACATGAGATGGGGAGCACCGTCGTGTTGATGGCACATGGTTACACGCACACCCAGGGGAGCATCCTCTAGCAGCAATGGTAGTTGTTCTTGAAGAAACTGCAGATACCGGGCTCCTGTCAAATGATCCTCAAAGAAATATGGTCCAATCAGGTGATCACCCAGTATACCACACCAGACATTTCATCCCCTTCGTGACTGAAATGCCGCATGCCTTACCCAGTGGGGATTTTAAACACTCCAGTAGTGCATATTATGACGATTAACACAGCAATTATTATGAAATCGTGCCTCGTCCGAAAATAAAGTGTGAGACACAAGCGCTGGATCCTTTGCCACTTGCGTCAGTATCCATGCACGTATATCAACACGAGTTTCGAAATATAGTCCGTAGAGTTCTTGATGTAGTTACAGGTGATACGGACGAAAAAACTGGAATGCAATATCCTTACAACAGACGACTAGCTGATGTTGGCCTGTTGTACTACTGCCGGGGTACTCGAGTGAGGATTTTCCCGGAAATTTTCCAAAACCTTCCCAGCAGTTTCACCGGACGGAACTGGTGCCTCTCTAACAGGACCTGTTCGGGAGAGTGACGAAGTTATTCGCAAACGTCGCTCCACCCTCCTCAACGTATTTGTATTTGGTTGTTGTCTGTGTGGATATCCTTCCTGGTAGAAACGCTGTGCTTCCCGTGCGTTCTGTCTTGCTTTACCGTTGATGAGGAACGTGTCAAAATACTCACCTTTTGAATAAATAGCGAAGAAATGACCAGAACTGCTAGGCTACGCCAAGTGTCAGGCCACTACACATTCAACATGCATACTTTTTGTCGAATGTGGCACGAATGGCCTCTTATTTGATTCTCAAAGTTTAAAATATGAATAAGAATATTTAATGCTCATGGGATTCGAACCCACCTACCAACGCAACATGTGTCAACACGTCTGTGGTTAGTCCACTACACCACGGTGGCTGTTGCCTCCAGTTTTTCAGGAAGCTTACTTAGTGCAAAACTACGTCCCGCTTCACAAACTCACACACGTTTTCTATCAGCATGCCATCGCTCTTAGCGATAATTTCATAACAAATCGAAAACATAATTGGCACGTACATTTTACATAACCGCATGATTGTTTGATGTACTGTGTAAATGCCTGTCGCATATATGTTTTTGCAACAGTCGTACAGTGATGACCAGAACTGCTAGGCTGCTTTAAAGGCGACTGTAGCTTGGTATACGGCAAAGGAAAATCGACCATCACCCAACTGACGTTCGGTGGGATGCCCAACAGCATAAAACGTCAGGTGCAGCTGAATCACCCGGTATAGAATTTTCCCAATGTTGGCATGATTTACACATTGCTCATTTTTAATCCCACGCTTTCTATTCATTGCTTATTCTGTGCTTCGACTGTTCTAGGTTGAAAGTTCATATATTTGCATTTTTTGAAGAATTTCGAGTTTATCTTGTGAGATGTGTAACATCTGGCTTCAAGTAGAACCAGCTCCAGATACGTTGTGAGACTGTAGCATTATCGCAGAACACTTATTTTTTTTGCTAGTTGCTTAACGTCGCACCGACACAGATAGGTCTTATGGCGACGACAGAACACTTCTATGACACAAGAAGAGATACTTAACAAACTTTATATCGCATAACATATGCTAACTGTAAATCAAGGTACTGTGCAGCACAAACACACCAGCTCAGTTTCACAAAAGAAAATGGAAATACGTGGAAGGAAACATAAAACTACGACGAGTAATGACTACTTTCTTCCATAAAAAGCAAATACCTCCGGGCTCACCGCTGTGCACTTGGCTCTCGAAATCGACGATAAGGGAGTGAATCCGCAAGTGACAATTATTCGTCGAAGACTTCTAACAGGTGCAAGCAAAGACTGAAAATCTCCAAAGAAACACCTTCTAATAAGAGAAATGTGCACGAAGCAGACTAAAACGTAACATGATCATGCATCCCTAGGTCGGGGACGGCTATGTGACTAGTACGTCAGACTCCTTGGGAATATACTCACCCGTTTGTCACGCTGTAGGTCCCCGCGTTCGGCGGGTGGCCTATATCGCAGACAATCGTTCATTTATGAAGCCGATGTGCGCTGTAAATTTTTTTGATAATTATTTGAATAGAAGAAATTCCAAACATATACTAACAGGTAGTTATCAACTATATATACATACACAAATACTCAACTGCTTTGAAGGGGAAACAATAACTTTGGCGACACTATATAGAGAAAGGGATACCTTATTTGAAAGCATGACGAGGAAACATGGTCATCATCCTTGTAAAGGTTTTTTTATATGATTGTTGTCTGATACGTCCGGCGCCATGGATGATTGGTCAGTAAGTTAGCCTTCAGTCCAAGGCACCCCAGGTGCGATGGCCGGTCCGATCGGGGATTTTAACCGCGTTTGGTTAATTCCACGTTTTCGAGGGCTGAGTATTTGTGATAGTGTTAATGCACGCCTTCATTTACGTATAACTTATCACACTACTAACCATCACAGAAATAGGCATCCACATAGGGATTAAGAACAGTTTAACAGGAAGGGCACCCGGTTGTAAAACTGTTCTTAATCCAAATAAGACCGAGCTCGATTGCTGCTGTCGCTTAAGTGCGGCCAGTATCCAGTATTCGGAAGACAGTAGGTTCGAACCCCACTGTCGGCAGCCCTGAAAATGGTTTTCCGTGGTTTCCCATTTTCACACCAGGCAAATGCTGGGGCTGTACCTTAATTAAGGCCACGGCCGATTCCTTCCCACTCCTAGCCCTTTCCAGTCCCATCGTCGCCACAAGACGTATCTATGTCGGTGCGACGTAAAACAAGTAGCAAAAAAAAGTCCATATAAGTGCCAGCCTCATGTAACTGAGGAAATGGTCAGAAACATATTTATTTCCGTCTGATACATTTACTTGACATAATGCCACTTCCAGCATGTGCAGCTTGAATTACTGCAAGGTGGAGGAAGATCTTAAAAATAATGCACCATTAGACGATTTCAAGAGAAGATGACTAAAGAAGGCGTAAAAAGCATTACTGATTTACCAGCAAGGCCTTGGGCTCAATTCTCTATCATAACGGCGAGTAATTTCGAAAACAGACATCCCCTTCAAGAGAGGCACATGTTCTTGTAGATCACTCAGCCTACAACAGGAATGTGTAACAGACCGAGCGAGTTGGCCTTGCGGTTACGTTCATCACGTTCACGTAGCTGCGAACTTGCATTCGAGAGATGGTGGCTTCGAATCCCACTGTCGGCAACCCTCATGGTTTTCATGGTTTCCCATTTTCACGTCAGGCAAATGCAAGGGCTGCACCGTAATTAAAGCCACGGCCGTTGTCTTTCCAGTCCTCATCCTTTTCCCCCTTCCGTCGACGAAAACCTTCAATGTGTTAGTGTGACGTTAAACCATTAGAAAGAAAAAAGAAAATCTGTAACAGGTTAATTCCTGAGGACACAGGCGGACGAACATTGAGATATTGCACCCATAAGCGAATTTACATAATTAATTTATGAATTAAAAGTTGAATATTTCGCATATTGGAATACTACAGTAGGCTGTGAAAGCCAGCAGTCACAAAGCAACATTCTGGCGCCAGTCAGTCGGCAAGGAAATCCTCGAAACTCTTCTTAGAGCACGAACAACTTGTAGACCGACCTGAGTACTGCGTCCAATAAATTTTATGGTACCGCCTAGGAGTGGCAACTTTCTACTTGGTTCTCACGAGAAAATCACGCGTTGAGGCCTGACCTACTTAGAAGGACAAAGAGACAACGATAACACCCACCAACCCTTGGGAGAAAATGGAAGCATCCACGCTGCGAAGAGCGCGAAAGTCTCAGCCAATCACAAAATTCCAAATTTGAATGTCCTGTCATAGCGGGAATCTACAGTCAGTATTTCGCTATTTGGAGCCCGGAGTAGTTGTGAAAAAACAGTGTCCTGACTTCCTAATAATATTTGAAAATTTATCGGTGCGAAGGTGTGGTCAATTATTGCCTAATTAATAAAAATCTAACTTCACACGGAAGAGTAGTATCGCCCAGGAATTGAACTGTCATGGCGGGAAGGAATCATTCGCTGGAAGAAAATAACGCCGGTGACGCGCGCCGTCGTGTGGATTATCCTGTGATCGTTTCCCACGGCGCAATATAACAAGTAAGTCAGACCGAAATTAGGAAGATTTTGTACATAATTTTTGAAGCTCTAACCTACGGATGTATGATAAAGCGCTCCCAAGTGCTAGATTACTACGCCACATCCCTTCCACATAACTATTTTCAAAGTGACAGTGACTGTGTGTTCAGTGTGTTTAGAGTGTGTCAGCTAATTCAGTTAGTCAGCTTTCAAATTCAGTCTTGTGTGAACATTACTCTTATGAAGTCTGAGTCTGGTAGGAACGCGATCAGAGACACTTGCTGGCATCCGAATGAGCCACGTAATTTTACTTGGGAGAGTAATATTTCGGGAAAAATGGACACTTTAACAAACTGTTACTTTACTTTGAGCTTATGCAGAGATAACAGGCAATAGTTATACTTTTCAACACTTGCCTTAAATGAACTCACATTATCAACCGAGAGGGACAATGGAACATGTTGCGACTGCATAAAACTTTTCTAATTCACGTGTAGTTAGACATTTGTTGGAAAGCTAATTTATTCTTTCACTTTGGGAGGACGATCAGTATAAATTTCCCCACATCATTGGAAACTGTACTTTTAGCTTGCTTTTCATCACTTACAATAAGCTGTTATGGCAAGCGAGATGTTTCGGGGAGAAACTAGTTAAAGCAGACAGGGAGGAGAATGACTTTTCATTAATGGAAGGCCGCGATGCTAAAGACCTTGAGTAAACTGTTATGTTCCGAAGAGGTGAACAACCGGTAAGCTGTAAGTAAAGAAACTGAGAGGGGTGTGTGAGACCAGCAGGAGGCGTCAGGCAGGTAGCGGAGAGAAAACTTTCGACTTCACGTCAGATGTTATGCAGTGCTGTTGTATCATCTTCACTGAAGTGCTAAAAAATGCGTGTGTTATGTTAATGTGAGCGTGTGTAACGCCATGATAAAAATGTATCAAGTATGCGTGTGTGAAAATTTGGAATACCACATCAGTTTCAAGATGGAATTCTAATTCATCATGACGGAGCCCGGAGGGTGATCCACCCTACCTCCAGCACCCAGGTATGAGCAACAACAAAAATAATGTGTAAATAAGTATGTAGGACTGTGACTAATCGATGATCAAATGTAGCTTAGACTGTTAGATAGGATTGTAAATAATTCACATAATAATAATAATAATAATAATAATAATAATAATAATAATAATAATAATAATAATAATTTTTGCACTTTTAGCTAGGGTTAGTTACGCACTTCCTTTACGTAGATGTGTTTGCGTATTATTATGGATCATTTGTAGTAAGTCACTTTGACAGTTTAGGATGCTATATTATTAGATCTCAATGAGTGTAATTCCGATTTTTATAATAATAATAATAATAATAATAATAATAATAATAATAATAATAATAATAATAATAATAATAATAATAATAATAATAATAATAATAATAATAATAATAATAATAATGTTATTATAACGTTAGTTATGTGCGATATTTCTGTTGGAGTTTTGATTGTTGTAGATGCCGCCTTGTTGATTTTAATGCTTATTTTGCTACTTGCGCATTTAGCTTGTTTTATGTTGTGGAATCATCATTCAGATGACCGTTTCTGGTAGTTCTTATACCGTGTATTTTGCGACGATTTTTGGTGGACGCGAGTATTTATTTCTGTGTGTAGTTGCGGTTACACATTTTTCAATAGCTGTGTTTTGAGAGGCAATCTCGTCATTTTAGTAAACAGTTAGTGACAGGAAGCCACTGATGAGTCAGCTCTAGTATTTTGTAACAAGTGAAGCAGAGAATGATCTAGAGATCGAGATAAGTGAATAATATCCCTGATGATCTGCGTTGATAATGGAAATGTGATATTTGGACCATGTCATGAACTGTCGTAAGAAATAGAGATGTGCACGACAGATATTTCGCCCGCCGGATACGAGCGAGGCCGTATTATGAGGTACTACGTCGAGAATAATGATGAGTAAATAGAATTGACAGATGAATAATTTAACCAAGAGTGTTAAATACGTAGCGACATGGATTACGATTGTAGGCAGAAGCCTGCATTTTGTTTCAAATAGTTCCAGGGAAAGTAGATGCTCGGCAAATATGTTAATTAAAGTACGAGGTATATGTGAGCAGAGCGACGAATCAATGTGTATTTTGATAGTCATGTAGAGTCATGGATGACATTGAAGTAGCAGTAATTATTGTCCAGAAAGGTTAAATAGTGTCATGGCCAGACTTTTGTCGTCTGAGGCTTGCCGTCAAATTCACAATTTTTGCTACTCGTAGCGGGGGAAATTTCTTTAGACTCCGATATTTGCGCATCTATTCTTATTAATTTTCAGCAGGCAGCGATGTTGGGATCTAGTTTGTTTATTTATCATTCTTTCTTCATGTACCTTTTATTACCGTTTATTTGTGGGATGTGATCATACGTGAATTATTTGCATTTGATTTGATGTAAATAGATAGGTGTAGTTAGGCTAGTTTTGATTTCTGTATTTTCTTTTGTTGGAGCAGTGTTTCTCCAATTAACAGGTCTAATTATGTAAATATGATTTCATGTGTTTGGATAAGGGATCATCGATTAGTTCATAGTAGTAGTGGTATGCTCATACCAGGCATTCAGTAATTACCAAACTTTTAAAATCCACTACATTTTTAATTAGGAAATGAAGCGATCTTTAAAAAACCAGTTGTATAATAACTGCCGCAATGAATGAGGTAAATAAGATGGGGCTGCCTCCATCTAGTGGTGGCACCACAAATTATGAGTTCGTCATGAAATGCAGTCAGCGGCAAATTAAGTAAAATTGTAATGTACAAGGATCGCTTTCATTTGAAATGTAAACATGAGGCACTTGGCCTAATCATTATTTATATTTTAAAGAGGTCCAGGCTATCACAGTCATGCAAGTGAAGTTCAAATAATTAAATGAGTGATTGTAACACTCAGGTTCATGTTTCAATAATTTCCTTTTCAACCATGAGTAGTTGTGAATGTGGCAGTGGTTACGTGGTAAATGAAGTACGATGTTCATGGCTGTTTTCTTTGAATTCTGTCTTATTTTGTTACACGTGGTTAGTGAAGTCCACGATTATTTAAAGTTGGGTGTTCCCAACTGAGTCACATGAGTTAAATATTTGATAAACACCTCTGAGTCAGTGTTGATTTGATGACTTAACTAATTAATTACTTAATTAACTAACTACACTAATTTATTTTGATAGACGCTTTTCTATGTAATACAATTCAGTACTTCAAATGAGGTGGTATTTTATGACCAGAGTTTTGAATTTATTCACGTCATCGACTTGAAGACAATGTCAACGGAACCTGGAATATTTTAAATTTTGATCGACTTTCAGTCAGTTTTATTAGGCAGATAATTGAGTTATTGTAAGGCAGATCTTCAATCTTTTTTTTTAATTTCTATTCCATTACACTTTGCTTATTTTTCACCAGTTTATTTTCAATTTTGGCACTTTGCACTTTGTTCAATATATCAGTTTGTTATTTAAATTTTAATTCAGTCTTTGGGTACCGTCATTTTAGTTAGTTTACCCCATCTTTTCATTTCCTCACTCCCTGATCGACGTGTGGCCTATCTTCGGGGATATCATCGGACGCACCGCGACTGAGGAAGAAGAGTCTACATGCAGCGGTGAGTATCATTTAAATGTCATTTATTACGGAGCAGCCGGCGCACGGAAGAAAGAAGAAGTTCACCGCAGTTGTTGCCTTGAGAAGGGCACAATATAAACTATAAAACACTTAGTGCCGACAGTATGGATGGGCGAAGTGTTCACCTTCCTTTCTTCCAGCGGTTTCCAGGTTGCAGAAGGTGATTATTTCAAATGAATTCTTGTAGGACGAATCATAAGGAAAAAGTGTACAAACAACTGAATTAAGGTACTTTTTAAGTTCCGTCATTAGGCCTATGTGAGCAATATTTGGCGTGAGAAGTGGAAAAGTTATGGTTTAGGTATATATGAACTATGATTGAATGTTCTTAATCCCCAGTACTTCAACAAGAATTATAACATGTAGTAGCAGGACGTTTGAGTGAAGTGCCATTGTTCTACGTTCTGTCTGCTATGTTGTTCGTAGGATCTCATCAAACTTAGTTGGAACATGAAAGTGGAAAATATTGAGATGGTAATTTATTTTACCGAAGGACTTTAATTATCCTATATCCACACAATTTCAGTAGCAAACAATTTCATAGACCCACAATATTTCAACCAGGTAAAAAATTCTTACATATACTTTACGATTACAGGAGCCGTATGGCCGAAGTACACAAGATTCAACTATAACAACAACAATAACAACAAACTCGCTAATTTCGCACTAGTTGTCTCTAAAAGCTGCGTTTACACTAAGGGAATTGCGCCTAGTGTAGACGCTCCCTAACCCCTGAGTAATTGCGGAGTGAGGGCCCTCGCTGCGAGCCGGAGGTCAGTCGGTTTTTGTCCGCGCATCAAAGGGTTTCGCTCATCGAATATCTCTCAGTGTAAACGTGGTCCCCATAGTTTCGCGAGAGATGAATCAAGAACAGTGCGTGCAGCTTATCGAGCTCGACAAAAATAGAGATTTTATGTGGAATCCGAAAAACAAAAACTATTTCAATCGCAATAAAAGAGAAGATGCGTGGAAGGAAATTAGTTCTCAACTAAACTTTCCTATTTCTACACTGAAAGGGAAAATGAAAGCGCTACTGGGATCATATCGAAGCGAAAGATCGGAAGAAAATAAGAGCAGAGTCACCGGATCAAGTAAGCAATTACTGTCATTTCATTCCTTTTTTGAGGCTACCGGTATCTATTTTGAAGCATTCTGGGGTCATTGTGAGGAACTTACATTGACCGGCACAACAAACGCAACACTTCAATTTATGTTAACTTTACGACACTTTTACGACACTAATCCACTATGTGATGATGAAATATTGTAATAAGGGTCCCATGTAGGTGTCTAACAATGGAAAAACAATAAAACAACAGTGACAATGACGATTTTAAACAAATTAACTCATAAAGGTAATGCACAGCTGCAGCAGCTCGAGGGACAAAATAATTTTCTATGTTGGCTGCAAAACCAGAACTGAAGCTTTCAGGCTTGTCGAAGGCGGCTCGCTCCACTCGCGCTATTTTTACTCTGAATTGCGCTCTGTTTTGGGTAGTGCCAAATTTCACTCGAAGCGAGTAAGTTTCGCCCGTGTGACTTTCGCGAGGGAGTTTCGCTAGTGTAAACGCAGCTTAAACACGTGAACCGTACATATTATTAAATCAAATAGGGTTTTTGGCGACGACGAAATAAGAAAGAGAAGGAAGCGGATCCAGCCTTAATTAAGGAACAGACTGAGCACTTGCCTGGTGTCAAAATAGGAAGCCATAGGAAACATTTTGTTTCTTACAATTTGCTTAACGGCGCACTGATACAGATATATCGTATGCCGACGATGGAATAGGAAAGGCGTAGGAGTGGGAAGAAAGCGGCCGTGGCATTAATTAAAGTACAGCCCCAGCATTTGTCTGGCGTGAAAACAGGAAACCACGGAAAAACACCTTCAGTGCTGCCGACAGTGGGGTTCGAACCCAAAATCTCCCGGATGCAAGCCCACAGGTGCGCGCCCGTAAACACATGGCCAACTCACCCGGTCTATAGAAAAAATCTTCTGTGCTGCTTATGGTGGGGTTTGAACTAAGCATCTCCCGAATACAAGCTTACGGCTATATAGCCCGTACCACACACCCAACTCACACGGTGTAAATAGTGTCCACTGAATTTAACCAACGGGAAAGGTTAAAATTTTGAACATTCTCCATGTAATTGCAAGTAGTAATGTCGAAATACGACGTGTTGAAATGGTTCCCTTTCTTTGTTACTGAGTTTCCACCCATTCATTTCATAAACGCACACTGAACCTTAATTCCCATGGAGAAAAATTTAACGGTCTTTTATTTAACAAATATTAATTTGCCGAAATAATACCCCATGCCTCACCTTGGAGGCACACCGCATGTACGCCCAGAAACAGACATCTATCCCGACTAAAACACGCCCACATTTTCTGGACAATACAATATTATGCTTGAACAGACGAGCAGTGGATCTCCGCCGGGTTTATACATCAATCTAAGTTAATACGTATTTCGGAGTCATTCAAACTTTTCTATAAACATAATCTAGGCATAAACACTATCTATCCAAAAAGTAGTTAGTAGGACGTAAAAACAATAACATTATTATTATTATTATTAGCACAACCTATCATCCTTTCAAAAATAATTATTACGACAGTAAAAAAGTACGCCATGTTAAGGTGCTTTGACGTTAAAAGAAAATCAATTCCAGCAGAATAAATTATTAACTCTTCGAATCACGCACTAAGTGGACATACAACTACGTATTATTAGCCTCCGTATTTGAAAACCAATGAAAAATTTTGTTGGGCCATGTGCTTAAGACGCAAGCTCACCGTATCCGAAAGCCGTACAAGTAATAAATGGGACGTAAAACCGATACCATTACTATTAATGTGTTAACTAGAGAACCGTAGCTTGCCGCTTGCTTGGCCTGCAAAGGACTGAAAACTGATTTAAGGGACTGGAAGGGGTTAACCAACCTCAGATAACTTATCTGGTAGGGGAAATGAGCTAAGAGCCTTCTCTTTTACGACCTGGGTTTCTTTGCCTTCACATTTCAACTTATGGCGAATGCCAGGATGCGCCATAATATGCAGGACACTCTTCCAACCTCTAATTGTAGAAAACTTTCCTACACAACTGAAGATACCGCTAACTTAGGAGTAGACAGATTTAACACATACAACTGTCACACGGCTCTGGAGCAGCCGGCCACAAGGCTTTAAACAGATGAAAGAACTTGACACGCAATAAATAACGAAGGTAATGATCACTATCTGCTCCGATAAGGATGACTATGATTATTGTTTTAACGGACATAATTCGGAGTCGCAGAAGTTTATTGCTATGTCTAATCAATCTCTACCACATTTGGTGCATTTGAGCGTTTCCTCTATAAATTGGTACAATATAGTACTATTAAACTTCATAGACACTGAAAGCTCCTTTGCATGTGTTCACACCATTAACAGCTAACTTAAATTCGTCAGAAAAAGAGCCTGTGAAAGGTTAGAATATACATTACTACTACTACTACTACTACTACTACTACTACTACTACTACAACTACTACTACATTTTATCTCTGTTTGCTTTACGTCGTATCGACACAGACAGGTCTTATGGCGACGATGGAATAGGAAAGGATCAGGAATGGGAAGGATGCGGCCAAGGCCTTAATTGATGTACAGACCCAGCATTTACCTGGAGTGAAAATGGGAAACCACAGAAGACCATCTTCAGGGCTGCCGACAATGGAGTTCGAACCCATATCTCCCGGATGCAAGCTCACAGCACTACTGCTACTACTGCAGAAACATTTGCACAAACATTAGAATTCACGACGTGTGGAGTGATTTGATACAGCAACGTGGAGTTTTGCCGTTTTTTACTTCTTCTTTTGCATACAAGAAAACATTTAAATTGTCGACAGAAAGAAAATAATGCACTCAACACATCCAAAGCTAGGACAATCGAAACGTTTTGGACTGTTTGTAAACAGTATTAAACTAAGTGAATACGCTCAATACATCTGTACCCACGCCAATAAGCAAGTTGTACAAGGGTATGAAACGACGCATGGAGAACATTTCGTACAATATTTTACGCGAGTTTACAACATTACCTGAGTCACAATAATTCTCATTTGATGTATGACAGAGCCAGTTGGCCACACGGTTCAGATCGTTTAGGTGTGAGCTTGAATTTGGGAGATAGTGGGTTCGAATGAAATCGTCGGACACACTGAAAATGGCTTTCCATGTTTTCTCATTTCCGCGCCAGGCAAATACCAGGCATGTACTTTAATTAAGGCTACGGCCAGTACTTTTGTAATTCTACCTTTCCCACATTTTCGTCACCGAAAACCTTCGACATGACAGTGAGAAGTTAAATGATATAATGTTCGATTTCCAGTGTTGCTGTATTATTTGGTGTGTAAATACAGATACTTTTCTAAAGAGCGCCAACTTCTTGGACATTATTTATTTGCGAGTAAGTCATCATATACGGTATATCTAAGGAAGATATGGAGACATTCACAAATGAATTATCGCGGGTAAATGTTCTGAATTTGGGGACATGTCTCCTTAAAATAGTTTCTTGGAAACTAAATATATACGACGTACTATACAAGTCAACGTTCCTGCCAGGGGTGCAACTCATTACCCAATTCAGCCGTGCAAAATATGCTGCCATACCTTCAACCTACAGGCATTCATTTCTTTAGAGCTTACACTAAAATACGGCGACTGACTATACGATTGCAGTTCTGATGGATTCAAATGTTAAATTTTGACATCAAGTTTACCTTCTACATTTCAAATTGAAAGCATCTAGTTTTTAGTCCCAAGATCTGCACATCTCATTTGGTAAGCATTTTTAATCACGGACGTTTGTTTAAAAGACCTGAATCACTTGAAACCGGAAGAGTTTTATTTCAAAATTGGTCTCTCAGAAATATGTAAAAGAGAAGATTGTTCTGTTCTTGTATTTCTGAATTGTTCTCTCTGCCATGAAAAGCATTTTTGCATTCATACTTGTTGGCTGACCAGTTGAACTACTTCCTGTAAATAATTCGTAATGATTTTACATTGTTGTGAAGCTTGTTGAATTTCATATCACATTGATAACATTTACGTCTACAAAACTTGCTGTACATCATTGTTTCTTTTAACTTCAGTACCTTCGGTGATGGAATCTGTAAGATTGTATGCAAACATGATTGTTTGTTATTTTGTTAGGTTAATTCCGTTTCTGAACAGAGTCCTTTCATTGGAGGCAATAAAAGGGATATATAACATTAGTTCTTCATTTTTGGGAAACCACGTTTTTTATATTAATAATGAATTTCAACAACGATCTGATCGGTCACATACACTGACACGCAGGAACCAATGAATACCAAGGAGGGCGGTATGATATAATTTTCAATTATATGTAGAAAGAATCACCAGGGACTTTCAAAATACAATGCAAAGTCCAGCCAGTCCTATGAATGTACGTTCGGGAATGTGAAAGAATAAGGTTTTATGGTGAAGAAGTTGTCCATAAACCAAATATTTCCCCTCTTAATACAAACCACCACCTGGCGTGGTGTTAGGTGCTACGCCACTGGGCAATGGAACAGTGGAAACAGGTAATTTAGAAAGGTGAATCACGTCATAAATTGTGGCAATCTAGTGACAGGATTTTGGTATAGGGAATGCCCGGGGAAGCTAACTACCTTCTATAGGTATATTTTACATGCTCTGCCAACGAGGGGCATTCATCAAGCATAACGCCGAGTTCTGTTTTACTCAGTGCAATTTTTGTGTCATATAACACATCAGGTAGGTTACCACTTGTACTTTAAGTTGCGTTTTTCCTGCTGACCTATAATAATAATAATAATAATAATAATAATAATAATAATAATAATAATAATAATAATAATAATGGCGTGTGACCTCCGGAGAGCCCTTTCGAGTTGACGCCGTACAGGCGACCTCGTGTCTGCAACAATGGGAGCCTCCCCACTATGAATTGTAATGATAAAGGCAACACTAAAACCCAGCCCCGAGCCAAAAAATTAACCACTGCATATTCAAATTCTCAGTTCTGCCGTGAATCGAACCCGGGACCCCTTTGATCATAGACCAGCACGCTAACCATTTAGCCATGGAGCAGGACACCTGTTAATATTAAGTCTTACCTTTGTTTGGTATCGTAACACTCCTGGTATTGACGAAGTCTGTTGGAATTTCACCATCGAACTAACATTTACATATCACGCGGTACATACGAGTACATTGTTTCATATTTTCTTCCGTGAACGTAAGAAGTTATGCTAGAAGTTTATCTAGCCCGGCATCCTTGTATTCACTTGAGTATTGGCATGCTAACTCAAATACTGTCCGGCTCCATGGCTAAATGGTTACCGTGCTGGCCTTTGGTCACTGGGATCCCGAGTTCGATTCCCGGCAGGATCGGGAATTTCAACCATTATTCGTTAATTTTGCTGGCACTGGGGCTGAGTGTATGTGTCCTCTTCATCATCATTTTATCCTCATCACGACGCGCTGGTCGCCTACGGGGGTCAAATCAAATAACCTGCACCTGGTGAGCCGAACATGTCTCCGGGCACTCCCGGCACTAAAAGCCATACGCCATTTCATTTTTACCTCAAATACTGTTTTCATAATATTGCTGGCCATTCATTGTCATCATATACATTTATTTAGGTCCAACAGATTTCATTTCATGTGATGTACTTTCGCCGGAAAAGTTCTTCCAAATATTCTTCTCCAACGAACACTAAGATAATCACCGTCTATTATAATAATACCATATTTACCATTCAATGCCCCGTTTGTGGTTTCGGGTTTCCTCTCTCCATCGTTTAATTGTTCCTGTATGCTTTTCGCTTTCCTATCAGCAACAGCATTTCCAATATATTCGTTCGTCTTTTCCGCTCTTCTAAACAGACTAGTGATTTTACGTTTGGTTTGCCTGAAATTTTCTAGGCTTTCTGCTGTGTTCTGTCTAATATATTGCTTTCATTTCCCTATCGGATCAAATATTTCCTTTTTCAGCCCAAGATTTCCTTCGTTCTAATTTTCTTTTGTTCCCAGTGTTCCTAGAGTTACATCTGTCAGGTCTTCTTTAACACGGCTTCATCGTAACCCTTCATATTCACTAGCTAATCTGTCGGATTTGTCTGCAAAACGTTTCGTTATGCCATTGTCTTTCAATCTGTCCGGATGCAAAGGTTTTATTTTAGATAGAAAACTATACTTAACCATAACTAGGCAGTGGTCAGTAACTACAGTATGTCTGCCTAAAGGTAGCTGTGACTTGATTTTACTTGATTGCGATATATTTTCTTAAAGAGGATATAATCAATCTGATAACGCATAATATTTCCCGAGACTTTTTCAGGTGTATTTTCTCCGTAGCGAAACTTCAAAGAAATTGTCGGTCACTGTCAAACTGTTACGTGGTACCCTTCTCGTAGCCCCCTTCGGTATTTCTCTGAAGGGACTAGTGAGTCAACTTTGAGCTCCCAGCCTAGAGCACCGTAACTGCCTCCCCCTCTATTGTTCTGTTCTCCTGTTTTCCCCATGCACCTTCTGGAACATGAAAATAGACTTTTCTGTCTCTACCCGAGGCCGAACATTATAGTACCCCTTCACCAAAGCAGAAGCAAAGCAAAGTCATCTCCGTACAGGCCATGAAGGCCTTGGAGGGGTGGAAGGTAAAGGCTTCCACTATCCGTAACCTCGGCACTTGATGGGGTAGAGTGGTTAGCTCTACGCCC
Organism: Anabrus simplex; assembly: GCF_040414725.1. Classification (NCBI taxonomy): domain Eukaryota; kingdom Metazoa; phylum Arthropoda; class Insecta; order Orthoptera; family Tettigoniidae; genus Anabrus; species Anabrus simplex. The sequence continues at coordinate 1,104,572,815 of NC_090266.1, read as the reverse complement.
GGTCGCCTTTGCCCCCAGGAATTAACCTGGTACTCATTTCTGGTGTAGGTTGAGTGAACCTCAGGGCCATGTGCACCTCCGGAAGTGGAAATCTCGTTTCTTAAATTTTACGACTTCCTGAAGGGCGAACCGAGCACGCCTTTACCGCCTCGGCCAGGCAGCCCCTAGTACCCCTTCATCAGGCTATAAAAAACGAGGGTAGCCACGAACAGTCAGTAATTGCTGGAATTCGGTAGTTGGACTGTGGACGGCAGTACTGACTGTCGACAGTTTCCCAGTAGAGTCTGGTGCTGGTATGCAGGGTACGTGAACTACCAAGCGCTGCAGAGCGTCGTAGAGTCAGAGTATGGAACAGCTGATGCAAGTAGAATTGGAGCAGTGTTAACTGGCATTATTTTGAGGAATATTGCAGTGCTAGCTAGCTAGCTAGTACTGTTCAGATGTTGCTGTTGTGTGACCCGTGTTAGTGGTCAGTGTGAGTAGTTCACCGTGCTTGGACGTGAGAGACTTTCTCTAGAGAGTCGAACCAAGCAACAGTCACCGAGTGTTGTGGCCAGTAGCCCCGTGTTCAAACACAGCTGTCTGCATGCAGCTGTTGTGTGCGAAAGGACTGAGTTTTCGGGAACGAAAGTGAAAGGCCTATCAATCAGGATTACAGTGTCGCAGGTAATACCGGAGAGCCAGACCACGTACTGTGAAGATGAAAGGCTTTCTAAATAGAGAGCTAGTTGCTTTATGTCGCACCGACACAGGTAGGTCTTATGGCGACGATGGGACAGGAAAAGCCTAGGAATGGGAAAGAAGCGGCCATGGCCTTAATTAAGGTACAGCCCCAGCATTTTCCTGGTGTGAAAATGGGAAACTACGGAAAAACATCTTCAGGGCTGCTGACAGCGGGGTTCGAACCCACTATCTCCCGAATGCAAGCTCACAGCTGCGCGCTCCTAACCGCACGGCCAACTCACCCGGTAAAATAGAGAGCATTTAGAGGAGTGTGGTCATTGATGTGCGTAAGTATGTGCGTATTTATTGGACTATCCTAGAAATAAATTAGAACGTTAAAACAAACAATGTTTTGATCGTAACAATATCGTACTGCATGCGAAAGTCTAACAAACTCTCTCCTCACTTGTTCGTAATACCCAAATCAAATTTTCTAATTCCATTTCTGTTTATATTCTTTCCAACTACAGCATTGAAACCACTCATGATTATCACATTAGATCTTTCTTTCTACGGATTCTGAATTTCATCGATGGTGCCGTAAATTTCTTCAATTTCTCCAACAGGACTTTAAGATATTAGAAAGTATACTTGAACTACAACTAAGACTATGGGATTAGATTTTATTTTTAAAACTAATATCCTTTCATTTACAAGTACTCATCACGTTCACTGTTCAGTTCCCCGAATTAATAATCCCACTCCACTTTTTCGTCCTATTGTACTACCACTGAAGACAATCCGAAAATTACCACTGCAGTCATCGTTCCCGCCTCGCCACCTTACTTTTCACACTTCAAGGATATCCATTTTCCGAACCTTCATCACTTGCTTTGTTCTTCCATTAGTGTTCTCGCATTTCATGTTCGGGTTATCAATGCTTTTTTTCTATGCAAGGATTTCACTGGATAACGACCTGGGAGCCTCCAGCTGATGGAGCTTAGGATTCTATTTCTCATATTCAGATAAGGAGAAAAATTCATCAGTAAAAATATATATATATATATATATTGAACCCATGATCTTTGTGCTGGCCCAAAGTTTTCAATATATACTGAACCCGCGCATGTAAACAATAGGGTGAAAGTACGTATGAAGAGTGAGGTAACGAAATCTATATTATTGAATACAAGGGAACAGGTCGTAATTATATAGGACAGTGAGTAAAGGATGGAAGAAATAACTTTTCTTAAGAGATAGAATGCCCAAAGAAGTATGCAAACATAACAAGAAGTTACAACAAGCATGGCGCTTAATGAGACACTAATCATAGAAAAGGCCTGTTCTTGAAGAGATCTTAAGTTACGTGGTAAGATTTTAGAATTAAATTCAAAGTATTGCTTTGGCCTTCGGGCAAGCCTCAGGATCTTTTAACGACATGTTAAAAGAAAAAAGATGAAAAGAGTGGTAATGAGACTGTTTTAATATGTGATTAGGATTTGCAAAACATCATTAGAAAGCACAGGATAGATGCATTCCGTATGTTGCTTCTTCAAATCCTGGCAAAAGTAAGATTGTTCCTAAATGCGAGCACAGCCGTTTTTCCCCCGTATTGCTTCTAATTATTTAACTCACGCACTAGTGCAGACTCCAAAGCCACTCGAGTTATTAGACATATTCTGAAGTATATTCAGCTTTTGGTCGAGAGGTCTCAAGCCCCTGAGTTCAAGTATCAACAAGAATTCGTTTACTTGTTAAATAACAACTCCAAGTAATGGCAAAAAATTTAAAAAATTGTTTTCATTCAGGTTCCTCTGATAATCGGACAAAATATCACAGAGTCAGATTTCAACCATATTTCATGGAGCCAAGGAATATCTGCAATACAATTCTCAGTATATCATATTACAGTATATGCTATAAAAGATACATGGCAGACAAAATATTAATGATTGGACTAAAATACTTACGAAAGGAAGTTAAAATATCTCTACAGTTAGATTCTCGTTAAATTGCACATTTTACACATACTATGGTGTCTTATGTTAATCAGAAGTCGTGTATATTTTAAGAAAGTTACGTCATTTCAGGATAAATACTTTACATCATTACTATGGACACGCCTCGTTTTCTCACGGTTGCAGTTTTGATTCGTATTGAATGGCCTGCAGTGCCCTTTCTCCAGGTTAGCGGCGGCTTCGCAATGCATCTGTCGCCCAGGATAGGGACGGCGAAATCTCAGCGTGGCAATATGTAGAAGGCCACGGGGAACCGAAACATTACTTTCCCTAAGTGAAACAAACTGATCTTCATGCGTTATAACCGAGTTCCTTGTTGGCTCCTCACCAACATGGCTGCGGTTCAAATCCCGGCCAACTCACGTGGGATTTTTGAAATGGAAATTATTCGGATCCCACATAAAATTAAAGGTCCAGTGACTATGATCACGATATCAACAATCAGGTAAACCTACAAGCGTGCTTGTTTGTTTGCTTGCTTGTTACATTCTGTAACTCCAGATTATATCTTAGTCTATGATTGGAACTACTTTTCTTTTGAAATTTGATAGGCCTATGAATTCAAGGAGGAATATTGTACAATGAAGTTACTGGAAGGCACTGCATAAATAGGAAATCTGCATAACACAGGAGCTTGATAATAATGCATTATTAGAACCGTCAGGTGATGCCGTAATTAAAAGGAGTGGAATTTCAGTTTTTTATAACACATTATTTTTAGCTTAGAAATTTTTATAAGCTGGGAACAAGGTGTATAAGTTGCCTGCATTTTGGTTCGTTACCGATGTGCCTGTTCCGGCACTGGTAGCTGATGGCAACCACTTACTTGATGATATGATTGTGAAAGATTTCCTGAAGTGTTCATGTGCATTCGTCTGCGGTGAGAATGAAGCACTAAGGTCAATCAATCAATCAATCAATCAATCAATCAATCAATCAATCAATCAATCAATCAATCAATCAATCAATCAATCAATCAATCAATCAATCAATCAATCAATCAATCAATCAATCAATCAATCAATCAATCAATCAATCAATCAATCAATCAATCAATCAATCAATCAATCAATCAATCAATCAATCAATCAATCAATCAATCAATCAATCAATCAATCAATCAATCAATCAATCAATCAATCAATCAATCAATCAATCAATCAATCAATCAATCAATCAATCAATCAATCAATCAATCAATCAATCAATCAATCAATCAATCAATCAATCAATCAATCAATCAATCAATCAATCAATCAATCAATCAATCAATCAATCAATCAATCAATCAATCAATCAATCAATCAATCAATCAATCAATCAATCAATCAATCAATCAATCAATCAATCCTGATCTGCATTTAGGGCAGTCGGCCATGTGGCAGATCCCCTATCTGTTGTTTTCCCAGCCTTTTCTTAAACGATTGCAGAGAAATTGGAAATTTATTGAACATCTCCCTTGGTAAATCTCTCCGCTGACAGCTCGGAACATACCACTTTGTCGAGCAGCTTTTCTTCTTTCTCTCAGTTCTTCCCAATCCAAACATTGCAACATTTTTGTAACGCTACTCTTTTGTCGGAAATCACTCAGAACAAATCGAGCTGCTTTTCTTTGGATTTTTTCCAGTTCTTGAATGAAGTAATCCTGGTGAGGGTCCCATACACTGGAACCATACTCTAGCTGGGGTCTTACCAGAGACTTTTATGCCCTATCCTTTACATACTTACTACAACCCATAAATACCTTCATAACCATGTGCAGATATCTGTACTAAGGGTAAAATTAACCGTGGCCCACGATTAAACGACTCAGTTTTGAATCTGATTTCTCTTTTGGCACATGGCTTACCTGACTTATGATAACTGCTCTTTTGGCAATAGAACTGTTATTAGAATACAGTTCCTGGTAGCTCCTTACCTTCATTTTAAAGAATTCTGGGTGCAATATACTGGAGGATATCACAACATATTCTGTACACGTTTACTTTTGGCAGTGATAGTAGGGCTGGTTTTTATTGTTATTTTGTGAGGTCTCAAGTCCTTGCAAGGGATTTTAGGCAATGCTCAGTCCTCACCCATTTGCAGTCTGGATAGTTCTACAGTACATCCTAGACTAGGCTTGTGCAATACATGTTCTTGCAAGGCCTGCTTAACTTTCCCTACTTCCCCACCCCCAAGTATTACAACCTACAGTAGACAGTTGACCTCGTGGTTAGTTTCAGTGTACACAAAGTGAACGTAAATGTAGGAGATGCTGTACTAATTATTACGTAATGTGTGATTTCCTATGTTACAGCAATGATTACTGCTAACTTTCCCTTTACTTGTATCTGCAAACAATTTTTCTCAAAACCTAACCAGGTTAAATACAATACGCGTACACGTGCTGTATAACAGGCGAAGATCTTACGTCAGCTTTACTTTTATGTACGAACAGCATTCTTCCTAACATAGACAAGCTTGTCCATAGTAAAAAGTCTGAGGGATCCATCGCCCATTAATGAATATCGAGTGACTTACTGACTTAATGCAGTACTCCATTCGTGTATTTCTAATAAGTTAATGACATGTGTACGATTAAGTATACGTTATTAAAACCTATACATTCTTCACTGATGTTGATTTCTAAATACATACCTATGACATATTCAGTACAATGGCATGTCAACATTAAATGTACACGCCCCTAGATGCAGATGAATGCAGATGTAAACAATAGGAGTTAGTTCGAAATAAGTGAAGATAGTATATTCTATGAAATTCTCCTCCCCTAGAGTCCACCTATGTTCATCCTGTGAATGACAGTACTTTGTCGAATGGAAAAAGCCACGAATATGATATTTCAGTTTGGAAACCTCATCATATGAGTTGTGATGAATTTAAATGACAACCACTTCGGTGAACAGCTGGCAACGTCATCAATAAACCGTCACTCCTCGAAAGAAGGTTGAGGGAAAGTGGGAAATAACTCAAATGATACGTTCTGAAAACACAACAGTATACTCTGTAGAATTATTTGATTATTTTCAAGACTCTGAAACATAAAATATATCGTTTGGCTGTAGCCGACGGAGAAGTGAACAGTTGTAAATATCGCTCGTATTTGTATTCTTAGCTAGGTGATAAATTGTAGCGCTGGTTGCGAGAGATATGTGGCAACTATCCGTGGGAGTCTTTTGGCCATAAATTACAAGGTATTGATGTTGGAATATATTGAGAACGGTGGCAAGAAAAACTTATGAAATACTCCGAATTCACTAAGGTACCAGAGTAAACTCCCGTTCGTATGCAATGCCTGAGGCGTGTATTTCCATAAGGATGTTCTCTCAAGTTTTCCTCACTTGCTCCAGGTGTCTGATGGTTTAGTAACTCACTCTGCGTACAATTACACACCCTCAGTTCCTACTCAGTTTCTTTTATAGTTACAGAAACCGTGGTATAGATCACTGTGTATAATATCGCAAAATATACCTGATACATTCTGTTATTGTGTCCTGTATATTAGTTTGATTTACAGCAATACTTAGGATAGTGTTGGTTTAAGGGGATTAATACACTAAAGGACAAACAAGGCTCCAACTACTTGAAAATACACGATATTCTTGACGAACACCAGTCTGGTTTCCGAGGTAAACACAGCACTAGTACTGCACTACTTAAGGTTACAGACGACATTCGCAATGCGATGGACAAAACACAAGTTACCATACTAGCTTTTCTTGATTTCTCTAAAGCTTTCGACTCTGTTGACATAGACATACTACTTTCCAAACTATTTAAACTCCACTTCTCGACAAACAGTCTTCAGTGGATGAATTCTTACCTCCGCGGTCGTCTGCAGTGTGCAAGAAACAACAACAATGAATATTTATCCTGGCGATCCGTAGAGGTTGGTGTTCCACAGGGGTCTGTCCTAGGACCGCTTCTATTTTCTGTCTATATAAATGATATTACGTCGTCGGTAAATAGCTGCAGACACCACATGTACGCTGACGATATACAATTATACTTGCACTGTGAACCGGAAAGACTAACCGACGAAATTAAAAATTTCAATAGAGACTTACAAGAAATCTGTAACTGGACTGACATGCATGGACTTAGATTAAATAACGTAAAATCTCAAGCTATAACAATTTCACATCCTCGGCTTTGTTCAAAAACTATAAGCAAATTCACTTTACCAAAACTCTACCTACAAAATTCACCCATTAATTTCAGTGAATCTGTCAAAGATCTCGGCGTTATGATAGACGAACATCTTTCTTGGAAGCAGCAGGTTACCAGCATCTCCAGGAAAGTATTTGTGACACTTAACTCACTTAGAAGATTCCGTAACATATTTTCTCGAATATTAAAAGAACGCCTTATTTGCACTCTGGTATTGCCTCACTTCGACTACTGTGACGCCGTGTACAACGACCTGACTACTACTCTTAACGACAAACTACAACGCGCGCAAAACGCCTGTGTTCGCTATATATGTGACCTACGTTACTTTGACCATGTTACACCTGCCTACGATGAACTCGGTTGGCTAAAACTCAAACAGCGCCGTAATCTTCATGCTTTATGCCTTCTTCGTCGAATACTCTCCTCATGCTCACCTCCCTACTTGTACAGTCAATTTCACCACCTCTCATCCAATCACAGTTTTGGAACACGGTCAAAATCTGATGCACTCTTATCTATTCCACCTCACCGCACCACACGATACGCAAACTCATTTGTTATTTCTTCGGCACTACAATGGAATGCACTACCCGTCTCTGTCAGAGGAGCCTCACCTGCTAGTTTTAGGCAACTTTGTCACCGCTACCTACTAAGTAATGCTATGGAGATATTGTAGATTTAGCCTTCCTCAAACTATAGACTTTATATAATCCCACTGTTATTACCAAGGATAATAGAAATTAGCTAATCATGTCATAATTGTGTAAATAATCATCTTCATCATCATCATCATCATCATCATCATCATTCTCCTATTTTATCCTTTTTTATCGTAATATTGTATTGTTTAGTAGTTGCAAGATGTTTCAATTGTAAGTGTACTTATTTCAATTTTGCACATGTAAAAACTGTCTTTTCTGGTTAGATGGAAGAGAGGGCCTAATGGCCTTAATCTTGCCAGACAAAATAAATCTATTGTATTGTATTGTATTGTATTGTATTTCATCAATTTCTCTATCGTATAATGTACTCTTTATGCCAACTTTTGCGTTGAAATCACCCATTAAAATTACTCCCGCTTCTTCTTTTTCTAATTGAGGACCGTTTTTTCAAACTCACTCCTTGCAAAATCATAATTTTTCAGGAGAGACAAAAAACTGGTTAGACAATAGAGTAAATGGGATAATTTGACAAAGTACATCTTAAACAGTTTATTTGTTAGTTACAATTTGATATAAGTATAGCCAAAAGCACAAATCTGAATAGTTTTGACAAAAAAAAAGGTAGGGGAAAATGATCGTTTTTTAAAAATTCGATCACTGTATAATCTTATTGAGTAAAAATTTTCTCCACAGCGTATTTAAAATAAATTTAAAAACATAAAATGTCAGAATTTACACACAGACATTATCACAATACTATAATTGAAGAATGGTAGTGGTAATAGTATATATAATACCAGTGTTTCAAAATTTAACAGATATAAAATTAATGAATCTCTGTCTTTATTGACTAGACCTCTTTACTTCTCAATCAGTTTCCCCAACTTCTGTATCCTCCATCATATCACTTACATTCAGCTTGTTCTTGGTATATTTTCCCTTAAGAACCGCTTCATAGAACTCCTTAGCTTCCCCAGGTACTCGTATGAATGTCATTAATTTTGCCATATCTTGGCTCTTTTCCTTACTAACGTGGTTTACTATTTCCAGTTTTGGAGCCAAGTCCATTTCTTTGAAGGAAATCTTTCCTTTATTCAATATTTCTACAATGGTTGATTCACCACTGTATGTGTATCGAACAGCAACTTGTACCTTGAAGTTTTCATGTTTCCTGTATTGAATGATGCGGGATTTCGTTATGTTGAAAGGTAGTTCCCCTTTCAAAATCTTTCTTGATTTTGCCTTCATATCATAGTTGTTCCAAACTTTTTGCAGTATTCTCACTTGTCCGTGATCACTGATACTCCATAGGCGATACAATCTCTTCTTTCTCCCCGTATCTTTTCTTTACGTTCCCGAAAACTCGATCTGGTGGCAAACAACTATGGCCTCGAATGGGAAAATAATGTTCAACTGATGTTTCGAGGAAACGTGCCACAGATTCTAGTAAAATACTATTCTTATTTTGGGATACACAAGAGTCTGAAAATAGCCTGAGTTTTTTATATCTATAGCTCCTTCCTTGCGAAGATTATTCTCTAAGTGCTCAAGATAGTCTTTTACACCCGAAGCTATTTCATTCGCTCCACGACCCCCTTCTGTCTCCAACCACGTATAAAAGAAAACTTTACTTTTGTCCAGTCGCTTTTCATTTGTCATGACACAAAGATTATATAACCATGCTTGTCTCAGGTAAAATTCTTCCCCTATAGATACTTTAGGAATGGGTTGATTTTGTTGCATGTCAAATATAACATCAACATGACTATCATTCTTTTCTTTAAGTATGGCAAAAATTTTATTAGCTCGTGCTTTGTGTAATTTATAATCAATACGAGCCTTGTTCCATACGTCATTTTTCCTATCTTTAATTATCAATAAAAGTTCTTTACACGTCGAACATGTGTCTGAGTGTGGATTCCCAAAACCTAAATTGAATTTCGTATAGAAAATTTGCTTGTACTTTGACATTGAACATTTTCATTTCCCTTCTAAATCTCTTTCTTTGCAGAACTGAATGTACATTTTATTGATATTAAGGTCCGGAGGCAAATACGCTCGTGTACACTTATTGCGATTATAGTGGCTTTACCTACACTTACTGTATATTTCAACATGTGATGAATAACTGCGTCCTTAGTTTCCTTGTATTCTACCGTAACACGAAAACACCCAGAATACTCTCCAGTTCTTAGAAAGAACCGCGCAATGCGTGCAAGTCTATCACGTGATGCCCCTCTGATGTTCTGAAATGAATGCGCGCAAACATAAACTAACCTGCCATCTGTCTTTCCAGCAGTCTAGCGACATTTGCTGTAATGAGCGAGTTTTGGTAGACCGCATATCGTAGTAATGAGCGAGGTTTGGGAAAACGACTCAGATTTAGCGGCTTGTTGTGATGACAATAAACAACTTTTGCTAAAGCCAGTTTAAGGACATGAAAGCCAAGTGACCGAACATTCACGTCCCGTATATAACTCAATTCACCCCATTTTTGCAATGAGCGAGTTTTGAAAAACGGTTTTCAATTTAATCTGGTTTGCAACATCAATAAGATATTCAAAGAAGTTTTTCTTCTCAAACGGAGACTCCGGTGGGTGGTTGTAACCAAAACCTATGAAAATCTCTCTCCCACTCTGATTTCCTTTCTTTATTTTTATCCAAATCATATCCTCACATCCCGATTCCCATAGTTCTACCTCATTGCATATTTCATCGTTTACGATCACTGATAACTCTCCCGGGTATACGCCCTTTCAGGCTGTTTTTAGGTTTCATTCTACTCCAGACCTTAAAAGCCGGTATTTGTACATTGTAGCCCACCGGCAACCAAGTCCCAGCCATGCAGATAATTTCACTATCTGGCATTAGATCTCTAACTTCATAATTTCCCAGTTTGCTCAATATACTCCCGATATTTATTAATCAAACGACCCAGTCTAGCTATTTTTTCGTGGGTATATCTGCAGTCGTCAAGGCCTTACTTCCCGTCATTCGTGCTTTTTCTAACTGTATACTGGATCCACTTGGGAAGATATTTCCTGTCCCAACCCACTGCCTTCCTCAGACCTTGCGAACCATTTTTAGCCCAAATGTCTTTAAAATTTATGGCTGGCTTATGTTTCTTTACTTCTTTTCTCCCTGGGTTGTCTTACCTCCTAGGGGCCCCTCTTTTTCTTGAATTGGTTTCCTGGGTTGGTGATGCCTGGTTTCGAGCGCAGCGTTATCTAGTTCACTGTCCCTGTTTTGTTTATTTCCATACACAGCTGCTGACTCGGATCTACTGTCGTCACTCACTAGTACACCGGCCTTCCGTATAGCTGACATATCAGGGTAATGTTCCAACTCGCGTAGCTGACTAGCAGTCCATGTCCTACTCCAAAAATCGCACACTGTTATAAGTCTGTCTCCACGGATAAATGCTTTTAGACCCAAATGGCGCTCCTTCTCTTGATAAAAACGTAATGTTCGCATATTTTCCCTTTCTCCTTGATCCAAATCTTTTTAACCCATATTTTTGTGCCTTTCAAGCTCTTCGCACTTTCTAAAAGTTTTTTCAGATTTTCAAGCGAGATACCATACATACATTCACTGGTCTTCTTCCCATATTCCTTCCTAATCAAAAAGGCACTATCGATATCTCTCGCATTACACTCGACCATGAAATTCTCCCTGATTAAGGAAAGTATTCTGTCTAACATACTAAAGTTCCCTTTTCCTGTTTCTACCAACCCGTAGATTATTATGTTTCTCTTCCTATCATCCTTCACTCATGTCCCTTCCTCTTTTTCGAGGTTCCTTAGCCTTTCTTCTAGATCCAAGACTTTCTTCCTCATTTCATCTATCTCGTTGTTGTTCTGCAGTTCGCTCTCTGTGATATCCTTAACTTCTGTTTGTATAAAGTTCTGTTTGTATGAAGGAATTCAGAACCTTAAATTCATTTTTTTTGTTGCATTAACATTTCCTTGGTCTTCTCCGCTTGCCATTCTTGCATGACTTCCTTGAGATTCTCAATATCTTCCCACGACAGCCCAGGGCCTGGATTTGACTCCACTCCACCGATCACTAGTAGCACCACCACTACAACTAATGAAAATACCATTTGCGTGGTGGTGAGCAATATTTCACCATTTGAGTTGATTTCACTTTCCACCAGCCCTGCCATCTGCCTATAGCACATCTGTATTGATCAATTGAAACTCCCATGTTAGCACACTCCTACACCTTTTACTCGCTCAGCACACCACGTCCTTTCACCTCGCAAGCTGAATTGCAACTGAGTTTCTATAGTAGTTATTTACTTATTTATTTATTCATTCGTTGAAACATTTTTTTGTAATTAGATGTTAAAATTAAACCCAAGACGAGGAATGTTTTACTTACTGTATTTAGCTTGACATAGAATGTTCATACGTTTTAATATTAATGCTTATCGAAGAATATGGATATGTTTGCAAAATAGCATTGCCGCTTGCTGGATGGCCTGTCCCAAGGTGGAGGAATAGCGTGCCTGCCACTTACCCGGAGGCCCCGGGTTCGATTCTCGGCCAGGTCAGGAATTTTTACCTGAATCTGAGGGCTGATTCGAGAGGTCTACACAACCTACTTGATTAGAATTGAGGAGCTATCTGACGGTGAGATAGCGGCCACGGTCTAGAAAGCCGAGAATAACGGCCGAGAGGATTCGTCGTGCTGACCACACTACACCTCGTAATCTGCAGGCCTTCGGGCTGAGCAGTTGTAGCTTGTTAGGCCAAGGCCCTTCAAGGGCTATAGTGCCATGGGGTTAGGTTTAGGCTTGCTGGATGACATATTTATGAAAGTCACGTGCTCGACACCAGTCTTATTATTCACTACACAAGACTACCTATCGAAATATTAAGAAATACATTTTTTTCGCGACTCAAAAATAACTGCGACAAGCTGACGAATGTTTGCTACTGGTCTATCGTTACACTAACACACTGATGGTCTTCGGCGACGCAAGGATTGGGAAGGATGCGGCCGTAGCCTTAATTAAGGTACAACCCAAGCATTTGCCTGGTGTGAAAATGGGAAACTACGGAAAACCATCCTCAGAGGTGCTGACGGTGGGACTTGAACCCACCATCTTCCGAATGGAAGTTCACGGCTTCAGAACTCTAACCGCACGTCCAATTTGCTCAGTGATAATTTATCAGAGCAACGTCCGTCTAATTTGTTTTTCCAATATGAACAATGTATTTAAAGCTTTCGGACATCTGTCCAAGAATATCACAATCTTGTTTTCATTTTTATGTAGTCGACTTAACTTAGCGTTTCATTCTGTAATCCCGTCGCAAATAGGTCGCATATGCCGTAACCAATTGAACAACCACAGCCTTGAGATAGGTTTTAGTGTGACCTACCTACTAGACTTACCCAGACCTAAACCTAAATTTAAGAATGGATATGTGAACGAACGGGGTATAATATCAATTTGCAATTCAGTTTAACCGGGTTCAAATTTAAAGGGGATATCCTAGGAAAGGATTTAGATTTAGAGAACACTATCTTGACTGAACTTACAAATCGCAATAAGATTTTAAACTCCAAAGAATGGAGAAAAAGTGAACCAACTCCGTAGATGTTTTCAAATTAGAGGGCCAAACAATTCCGTAAGGTATGTATACGCATTATTGGTTTCGTACAGATTTATGTAAGATTTGTATCGCTAAATGTGTTAATTCACATTTTTATTCCTAAGCACATGGCTTCAGTATATCATATACCATGTTTTCAGGTTATATTCATTAATATTGACATTGAAATGAAATGGAAATGGAAAACGCGAACATCTTGGTGGAATAATGAAGTGAGAGCAGCTTGTAAACGTAAAAGGAAGGCTTATCAGAAATGGCTCCAAACAAGGACCGATGCAGACAGGGAATTGTACGTAGATGAAGGAAATAGAGCGAAACAAATAGTTATTGAAACCAAAAAGAAGTCATTGGAAGATTTTGATAATAATCAGGAAAGCTTAGGTCAAGCAGCAGGGAAACCTTTTTGGACAGTAGTAAACAATCTTAGGAAAGGAGGTAAAAAGGAAATGAACAGTGTTTTGGGTAATTCAGGTGAACTCATAATAGATACCAGGGAATCACTGGAGAGGTGGAGAGAATATTTTAAACATCTTCTCAACGTAAAAGGAAATCTTCCTGGCGTTGTGAACAGCCAAGCTTATGAAAAGAAGGAACATGATGTTGGTGAAATTACGCTTGAGGTAGTGGAAAGGATGGTAAATAAACTCCATTGTCATAGAGCTGCAGGAATAGATGAAATTAGACCGGAAATGGTGAAGTATAGTGGGAAGGCAGGGATGAAAAGGCTTCATAGAGTGGTAAGATTAGCATGGAGTGTTGGTAAGATACCTTCAGATTGGACAAAAGCAGTAATTGCACCTATCTATAAGCAAGGGAACAGAAAGGATTGCAACAACAATTTTTTTAAATATTTGTTTTACGTCGCACCGACACAGATAGGTCTTATGGCGACGATGGGATAGGAAAGGCCTAGGAATAGGAAGGAAGCGGCCGTGGCCTTAATTAAGGTACAGCCCCAGCATTTGCCTGGTGTGAAAATGGGAAACCGCGGAAAACCATCTTCAGGGCTGCCGACAGTGGGGTTCGAACCCACTATCTCCCGAATACTGGACACTGGCAGCACTTAAGTGACTGCAGCTATCGAGCTCGGTGCAATAACTATTGAGGTACCTCATTGATTAATATACCAGGAAAAGTACTCACTGGCATTTTGAAAGGGAGGGTGTGATCAGTTGTTGAGAAAAAGTTGGATGAAAACCAGTGTGGTTTCAGACCACAGAGAGGCTGTCAGGATCAGATTTTCATTATGCGCCAGGTAATTAAAAGAATGCTACGAGAGGAATAGACAGCTGTTTTTGTTTCGTAGGTCTGGAGAAAGCATATGACAGGGTACCGAGGGAAAAGGTGTTCGCCATACTGGGGGACAACGGAATTAAAGGTAGATTATTAAAATAAATGAAAGGTATTAATGTTGACAATTGGGCTTCAGTGAGAATTGATGGTTCAGGGTACTTACAGGAGTTAGACAAAGCTGTAATATTTCACCTTTGCTGTTCGTAATTTACATGGATCATCTGCTGAAAGATATAAAGTGGCAGGGAGGGATTCAGTTAGGTGGAAATGTAGTAAACAGTCTTGCTTATGCTGACGACTTGGTATTAATGACAGATTGTGCCAAAATCCTGCAGTCTAATATCTTAGACCTTGAAAATAGGTGCAATGAGTTTGGAATGAGAATTAGCCTTTCGAAGGCTAAATTGATATCAGTAGGTAAGAAATTCAACAGAACTAAATGTCAGGTTAGTGATACAAAGCTGGAACCTGTAGATAATTTTAAGTATTTAGGTTGTGTGTTCTCCCAGGATGGTAATATAGTAAGTGAGATTGAATCAAGGTGTAGTAAAGCTAATGCAGTGAGCTCGCAGTTGCGATCAACAGTATTCTGTACGAAGGAAATCAGCTCCTGGACGAAACTATCTTTACATTTGTCCGTTTTCAGACCAACTTTGCTTTACGGGAGCGAAAGCTGGGTGGACTCAGGATATCTTATTCATAAGTTAGAAATAACGGACATGAAAGTAGCGAAAATGATTGCTGGAACAAATAGGTGGGAACAATGACAGAAGGGTACACGGAATGAGGACATATAGGCTAAGTTGGGATTGAACCCGATGGATGAAGCTGTACGCATAAATAGGCTTCGGTGGTGGAGTCATGTGAGGCGAATGGATGAGGATAGGTTACCTAGGAGAATAATGGACTTTGTTACGGAGGGTGAGAGAAGTAGAGGGAGACCAAAACGACGATGTTTAGACTCAGTTTCTAACGATTTAAAGATAAGAGGTATAGAACTAAATGAGGCCACAACACTAGTTGCAAGCAGAGAATTGTGGCGACGTTTAGTTAATTCACAGAGGCTTGCAGACTGAACGCTGAAAGGCATAACGGTCTATGATTAATTATGTATGTATGTATGTATGTATGTATGTATGTATGTATGTATGTATGTTGCAACTTGCTTCGCGTCCCATCGTTTAAGGTAGGTCATATGGTAACGATGGCATAGAAAAGATCCTTAATTATTGTAGAGCCCCCGCATTAGCCTGCGTCAGCTCTAAGGCCTTGAGGTAGCCCTCCATAAGGGTAATGTATAGCTGCCATTTTTGCAAGTGGGACAGTTAGGTTAAACCTGGGATCGAATCCACGCTTGTAAGATTAAGCTTGCCCTCTTATGCGGTTAGCCCTCCAGGCGTCGAACTTGAGTCTGAAAGGTTAGCATGCCTGTCAGGTTAAACGTGGAGTCGAATCCAAGTCTGTAGGGTTGCACACGTAGCCATTGTTTGGTTATTTTGTCGTGTATGCATTCTTAGCCACCACAACAAAATAGCCACGCCCACTTTTCAATTCGCCCGTGGACACGTTTTTTAATCTCCCGCACTGTGATATGCCACCTAAATCTCCTGTGCTCACCCAACAGCCGATACTTTGACCTATTCCGTCTAAACCTCCCGCGTTGTAACGTCACGCCTAACAGCCAATCAGAAGCCAGAATGCTTGCCACGTGGCACGCCCAACGGCCAATCAACACCCGAATCTATTACTCATCCTGATACCCAACTTGTAGGATATTCCACTAAGCATACTGTTACGTGCTCATGCGACTGTCAACCCTCTGGAAGTTCCGTCTGGTATTTCCGGGCGGGGACGAGTGAGTTAGACTGAAAAGCTCCGAGCTTGCCTGAAGGCATGTGACGGCCTGTGTTTGTATTTTGCTTATCTCTGGTGTCTCCATGGATTTTCGGGAGGGCGAAAATAAAATATTCCTATTCTGGGCGCTCCCCGAAGGTACTAGAACTTCAGCACAAGGTATATAAACGTAGGCTCGCCGCGAACAAGGAGGGAGATGAAAACGAGAGTTGTCGATGTTTAGTGGTTGGTGTCACGTGAGTTGATATTTCAAATTACTAGTCTCATATGGAGAGGAGTCAAATGTATAAAATACGCACATCGTAATAGCCAACGCACGTCTGTTCGAACCTGTTGGAGCTACAGTGCAAAGTGACTGGTGCGTCCAAAACAAAGTGAAAGGTGGAACCTGTCAATCAAGATTACGGAACGATCACCCGTTCCAGGTAAATATCAGCGAGCTGGACACTCGCCGTGAGGACAAGCGACTTTTACAAATTGCCACTAATAAGTGAAGTGTTGTCATTCATTCTAAAGTGTAATTATGTGTACTTAATTGGTAATCTTGGATTGAATTAGTCCATTATAACACCACGGTTTTCTTCGTAAAAATACTTAAAGGCTAGTTTAGCACACTCTGTCCATACATCGAATAAATTGAGAGTTCACGTCTTTAGCTACAAAGCAGTTTAGATGGTCTGAGTTCAATGACACTGCCATCGGTATCATAAGGCTTATACGTCTAATAAAGTTTTAAATTGACGGATTTCATTTGGATGGTGTTACACAAAAGTAAAACGCTTATGTTTTCGCTTCGTGGATTATAATGTGGTGGTAAGAAAAATAATTGGGGGCTACTTCCATGGTGAGTAAAAATTACTATACGCTGCTCTGAGTGGTTCAGACAGAAGAAGCTATGGCCGTCTGATCTCAAATTCGTGGGTTCGATCCAGTTCAGTCCGCTGGTATTTGAATGTGCAAAAAAAAAAAAAAGAAACACCAGCCTCGTCTCGGTGTTATTAGCACGTAAAATAGTCAGTGGGTCGTAAAACCAATAAGATTATTATTATTTTAGTGACATATAATAATGCTTATAACAATATAACTCAAATTTTTGACCAAAGCTTCTAAAGTTAAGAATATACCATCACCAAGTAAGATATACCGTCTTTCTTCAAAACTAGACAAGCAGTTACATCTCGAGCAGACAGTCAACTGTAGTGACGCGTTTAGTTAAACGATCTTGTCACCAGAGACTATAAACGTCCTGCTACCTGTGGTCTCTATAAAGGCTCTGAGAGGCTACTAGTACATAGTGGAACAGTACTTCAGTTGTAAATAGCTCGCCGATTTTTCGACATAAGTCTACGACGCAATAGAAAGGATTCCGACCAGCTATCTGCTTTTTAGATACAGCATTTCATAAAATATGGTACGCTGGATGGCCGTATCGACAAATCGTCCTTTCGCAAGGTCCTTCTGCCCAGACAATTAGGGGCGTGTTGGGATCGGTGGATTCGTGATGGCACGCACGGGGCTGAGGATGCCCCGCACTGACCACCAGGAGATAGGTCAGATCATCAGTTCCTGTGATCATCCGACAAGCACAGAAGATTCAACTGTTAGGGTGTGCGTCACCCGGGCATATGTAGCACCATAAGAACACAAACAATTAGCTGAAGGAAATTTAGCCTCACGGTATTCATTACATGTTCTTCCATTGACACCGTCTCCATTTACAGCGGCGCTGTGAACGCCAAAGTTAGACTACTACGGACTGGAGACATGCTTATTTTAATTATGAATCCAGGTTCTCTTTGTGCACCGACAACGGCCATATTCGTGTCTGGGGGCCTCGTGGTGAGCGCCTCGTTCATTCTTTTGCTGTGGCTTGACAACACCGCTACCACTACCTGGGTGTATTGGCCTAGGGGGTGGAACACGGCAACGATCCCTAGTAGCTATACGAGGAACATTGACAGCACAGCGATATGTGCAAAACATCCTGCTTCCGTATGTATTGAATTTCATGACAGGGCTTCCAAGAGGCATTTTCCAGCAGGATAAGGTCGGCCGCACGCACTACGCGTGTCACAGGAATGCCACCGGAAACATTCAACTCTTCCATGTCCTGCTCGATCACTAAATTTCTAGCCTATGGAATATGTCTAGGACTACCTGGGGTGCTGAATTTCACAGCCTAGTATTTTAAACGATTTTGAGCAGCGACGAAGAAACTACGACCTGGGGGAGGGGGCACATGCGACCCACAAAGGCTTTTTCCGTGACTCGCCTGAAGCTTTTCTGTATGTCGTGTCTAGTGGTTATAAAAAATGACACTAGAATTTGAATT